>NC_081568.1:96883947-96885467 GCF_022355385.1 Mustela nigripes
CTGTCTACTTGTGATCTCTCTCTGTTACATGAAGAAATAAAAAATCTTAAAAAAAAAAAAAGAATCCCCAAGTGATATAGCTTAGTTTTGCCTGTTCTTAAACCTTATATAAATGGAATCATACTGTATTTTTTGAATGGGGGATGGCCCTGTTTATTTTGTCCAATATGTTTGAAAGTTGGGGACTCTCTAATTGGCTCATTCTCATCCGTAACATTCCATGACAGCCATTTTTTAAATTTTTTTTTTCTTTTCTATAGCCGCATTCTGAAATCTTTCTCTGGGTAGGTAGTTTAAAGGGGTTTGGGTATTTTTTAGAGAGGAAAAAAAAGCAGTCCTAGGGTATAGTAACAGTGTTAAGACATTGGTTCTGGAACTAGATTCCTTGAGTTGAATCCTGTCTCTACAACTAGCAGGTGTTTTGAGCAAACAAAGAAAACTCTCTGAGCTTTAGTTATCCCTACATGGGGGAATTAATAGTACCTCATAAGATTGTCGTGAGGACCAAAAAAAAAAAAAAAGTGCATAAAACAGTGCGGAGCCTGGCACTGGCACAGGATGACGACGGCATTTGCAGTTACTATCATTCCAGTTGTTGAAGTTCCCATCCAGGTGCTCACTCTGCTGGACTTTGGATCCTTCCTTCCGGAAGGATCTTGCTCAACACACAGCAATTGGAGTGATAAAGCTTTACTCATCTTGTGTCACCGTCCTCTCCGAATTTGCCTTCCCGGTGACTTCCCCAAGAATTCTTCCATAAATCTGTACAAGGAAATTGCCCTCCAGGGACTGGGAGCCTCCCCACTCGTGACTGGGTGGGGAGCCCAGATGCACTTTACACCAGGCCCTCGTCAACGCCAGAACTGAGTTGCCCTTGAACAGATGCCCATCACTGAATTCATTCACTGAGCAGGTAGAGCAGAAGGGAAATAGTCTCATCTCCAAGCTTCTCTCCTTTGAAACCTAGTCTGAGGGATGTAAGCCTTGAAACACTGTGAAGGAATGTACTGTTTTCACAGTGACAGGATGTTATCTGAGAGATGGGCACCGTTCCACAGGTGTGCTGGAATAGGGAATCAGGGTTGTATTCATTTGCTTATCTGACCAATATTTATGGAATAACCATGTGACAGGGACAGTTTCGGGCAGATGGGACAGAGACTTGTTAAATTTATTGACACTTGTCATGTGGCCCAGCATATGGTCTGTCTTGGTGAACAGCCCATGCGCTGCTCAACAATCATAGGAAGAGACTACCATTTACCGTCATCCCATATTTACAGTGGAGAAAAAAAGAGGTCTATGCAGTTTAATTTCCTTGAAGGATTAATTTTATCCAGCTACTAAGGGGCAACATTGAGACTGAACCTAAATTTCTTTTTTTTTTTTTTTAAAGATTTTATTTATTTATTTGACAGACAGAGATCACAAGTAGGCAGAGAGGCAGGCAGAGAAAGAGAGAGAGAGAGGGAAGCAGGCTCCCCGCTGAGCAGAGAGCCCGACGTGGGGCTCGATCCCAA
>NC_081568.1:96885567-96957138 GCF_022355385.1 Mustela nigripes
TTATTTATTTGACAGACAGAGATCACAAGTAGGCAGAGAGGCAGGCAGAGAAAGAGAGAGAGAGAGGGAAGCAGGCTCCCCGCTGAGCAGAGAGCCCGACGTGGGGCTCGATCCCAGGACCCTGAGATCATGACCTGAGCCGAAGGCAGCGGCTTAACCCACTGAGCCACCCAGGCGCCCCTCTTTTTTTTTTAATTTAATTTTTTTTTATTTTTTATTTGAGAGAGAGAATGAGGAAGACAACATGAAAAGGGGGAGGGTCAGAGAGAGAAGCAGACTCCCCGATGAGTGGATCCCAGGACTACAAGATCATGATGGGAGACGAAGGCTGTCACTTAACCAACTGAGTCGCCCAGGTGCCCTCAGCCCAAATTTCTGACCATATTCTGAGCTCTGAACTTTCTCCTTTAGATTAAAAAAAAAAAAGGGAAGAAAAACTGGTTTTTAAAATCTTATCATTCATTTGGCTGCATGTTAAATCAACAAGTTTCTAATCGTAGGTCTTCTGGGAATAATATTTACTTTGTTTCTGAGTCATGAGAATTTTCCTCAAATAATGTTCAAAAGTGTATGATAGTTGAAAACATTACTGAGTTGCTGGGAAGGAATATTTGATTAAAAACAAAGCTTTGCTACAATTTGTGATTACAGAACATGATTACATTGAGCATGGCCTCATATAGCATTCAACAAACTATCTCGCTATTGACAGATGATGTCTTAGTTTTCAGGCTGGCTTTTCTTTCTGAACATTTTCTTTCTTTTTTTTTTTTAAGATTTTATTTATTTATTTGATAGACAGAGAGAGATCACAAGCAGGCAGAGAGGGAGGCAGAGAGAGAGGGGGAAGCAGGCTCCTTGCCGAGCAGAGAGCCCGATGCGGCACTGAGATCATGACCCGAGCTGAAGGCAGAGGCTTAAACCACTGAGCCACCCAGGCGCCCCTTTCTGAACATTTTCAACTACTACCTAAACACACCCCATTAGAAATAGCTAAGAGGGGCGCCTGGGTGGCTCAGTGGGTTAAGCCTCTGCCTTCGGCTCAGATCATGATCCCAGGGTCCTGGGATCGAGCCCCACATCGGGAGGGAGCCTGCTTCTTCCTCTATCTCTGCCCGCCTCTCTGCCTACTTGTGATCTCTGTCAAATAAATAAATAAAATATTAAAAAAAAAAAGAAAATAGCTAAGAGAAAAATATTTTTAAATTTTTTCAATGTTGGGGCACCTGGGTGGCTCAGTGGGTTAAAGCCTCTGCCTTTGGCTCAGGTCATGATCTCAGGGTCCTGGGATCGAGCCCTGCATCGGGCTCTCTGCTCAGCAGGGAGCCTGCTTCCTCCTCTCTCTCTGCCTGCCTACTTGTGATCTGTCTATCAAATAAATAAATAAAATTAAAAAAATTTTTTTTCAATGTTGTCAGCATTGTCTAGGAAATTAACTTGAATGGAATAAAAATACTACATAATATTCCAATAGAAATTTAGCTATCAAATTGAACCATATGAAATTGCCATTTTGTAGTTAAAAATGTGAATAAAACTTACTAATTCACACAGTTCACCTTAAAAATCTGATTATTTCATCTTCATAAATTAGGCAGTAACTAGAATGTAAGCTTCCCAAAGACCGGGATTTCTGGATTTGGTTCACTACTGTTCATGTGGTGGGCCCTCAGAAAAGGTGGTTGAATGAATGAATTTGCCAAGGAAGCAAATAAAATATGGGAACTCACCTTCCATCCTAACAGATGCCTTTGTGTTTAGGTTTAGTGTGGGAATAAGAAAAATAACATTCTATGCATAAGTTGGTCTCTTAAAATGATAAAAAGTTTAATTAAAAAACTTGATTCAGGGGCACCTGGGTGGCTGAGTGGGTTAAAGCCTCTGCCTTCAGCTTGGGTCATGATCCCAGGGTCCTGGGATCGAGCCTCGCATTGGGCTCTCTGCTCAGCAGGGAGCCTGCTTCCCCCTCTCTCTCTGCCTGCCTCGCTGCCTCCTTGTGATCTCTGTCTGTCAAATGAATAAATAAAATCTTAAAAATAAATAAATAAAAACTTAATTCACCCAAGGAAATTGAAAACATACGTCCACACAAACACTTGAACATGCGTGTTCATAGTGGCATTATTGATAATAGCCAGAAAATAGAAATAACCCAGATGTCCATCAATTGATGAAAGTTTAAACAAAATGTGGTATGTCATGTCCATGTGATGGAATATTATTCAGCCATAAAAAGGAATGGAGTGGAGCACCTGGGTGGCTCAGTCAGTTAAGTGTGTGCCTTTGGCTCAGGTCATGATCTCAGAGTCCTGGGATAGAGCCCAGGGTGGGGCTTCTGCTCAGTGGAGGGCCTGCTTCTCCCTCTCCCTCTGCTGTTCTCCCTGCTTGTACTCGCTTGCTCTCTTTCTCTGTCAAGTAAATAAATAAAATCTTTAAAAAATATTTTTAAAAGATTTTATTTATTCAACACAGAGAGAAACAGTGAAAATCCCAGGGACCCAGGGATCATGACCTGAGCTGAAGGCAGAGCCTAAACAACTAAGTCACCCAGCTGCCCGAAATATATAAAATCTTTAAAAAAAAGAAGGAATGGAGTACTGGCAGGTACAACATGAATGAATCTTGAAAACATTGTGCTATTCTTAGACACAGAAGGTCACATATTGTATTATCCATTCATATAAAATGTCCAGAATGGGCAAATCAGTAGAGACAGAAAGTAGGGTAGTGGTTGCCAGGGTCTGGAGACAAGAGGCAATGGGAGTGACTACTGATGGACCCGAGATTTCTGGAGTTAGACTGTGGTAGTAATTATACAATCTTGAGAATACAGGAAAAGCCACTGACTTGTATGCATGCTTTAAAATTCAGGGTGGGGGCGCCTGGGTGGCTCAGTGGGTTAGGCCGCTGCCTTTGGCTCAGGTCATGATCTCAGGGTCCTGGGATCGAGTCCCGCATCGGGCTCTCTGCTCAGCAGGGAGCCTGCTTCTTTCTCTCTCTCTCTCTCTGCCTGCCTCTCAGTGTACTTGTGATTTCTCTCTGTCAAATAAATAAATAAAATCTTTAAAATTCAGGGTGAAGTTTATGGCCTGTGAAAAATATTTCAAGTTTTAAAAAGTGGAAGAAAATTCTCAGTTCTCTTCAGAACATCTCAAAGTACACTATAAAATAATAGATGTGTGTTTATAAGTCTGAGATTATTAGGAAATGTTCCCTTGTTTAATTATAAACTGAATGGAATGTTTGGAGATTTCAGTAATCTGACAGCAGAACATTAAGAGGATTAACCTGACTTCCCCAGTGTTAAGAACACTAATTTAAACTGCATCATTCAAAAACTACATGGTCATGCTAAAATAATTGTAGCAATGATTTACACACACACGCTCACACGCGCACACACACACACACAAAATTAGATTAACTACCCATTAAGGCTGTCATCATTTCAAATCCCTTATATTTACATAATGCTTTTACTTCCTTAAGGATTGAATTGTACCTAAAGATCTAATGTATGGGAGAGTCACATCTCTAACCATGCAGTTAAAGGCAGGGAAATGGGTGGGATTGAACATAAATTAATTAGCAATGCTGACATTCCAGATTGAAGCACAAAGTAGAGCAGGAATTTAAGAAACCGAAATTCTAGGCTTCAATGCAGATAGTTAAATTGCCAATAACTAAAATAGTAACATTTTGGAGTAAAATTATTATTATTTGTTTTTAATTTAAATTTTAGGCAGTTAACATACAGTACAATATTGGTTTTGGGGAAGGATTTAGTGATTCATTACTTACATGCAATACCCAGTGCTCATCACAAGTGCCCTCCTGAATGCCCATCCCCCATCTAGCCCATCAACCACCCACCTCCCTCCATCAACCCTCAGTTTGTTCTCTGTCCATAAAAGTCTCTTATGACTTGTTTCCCTCTCTCTCTCTCTTTTTTCCTTTCCCCCTTCCCATCTGTTTTCTTTCTTAAATTCCACAGATTAGTGAGATTTATGGTATTTGTCTTTCTCTGAATGACTTACCTCACTTAGCATAATACACTCTAGCTCAATTCATGCCATTGCAAATGTCAAGATTTCATTCTTTCTGATGGCTGAGTAATAGTCCATACTATCTATATCCATATATCTACATATCTATATCTGTATCTATATATATTTACCACATCTATTTCATCCATTCATCAGTGTATGGACCTATGGACTTTTGGACCTTTCCATAGTTTGGCTATTCTTGATAATGCTTCTATAACATGGGGGGTGGGGGCATGTATCTCTTTGAATCTCTATTTTTATATCCCGTGGGTAAATACCTAGCAGTGTAATTGCTGGATAATAGGTAATTCTATTTTTAACATTTTGAGGAATTTAGTATAGTATATTAATATACTATATAAAAAGATACACAATGCTATGTGTTAGACGATGAATTTTCCTAAGTGAACACTCCTTTGGAATTAACCTCCAGATCACGAAATAGAATACAACACACAGAACTAGGCTCCCCCGCCCCCATCCAAGAGAATATTAAATAGTTTAAATCTCGGGGCGCGGCAAAGGACGTTGAGTTGTAAATAATGGATACTACAGTGTGAACTTTATTTTCATGGCAAATTTACCAACAAGAACATCTATCATCTCTCACCTTCATTTAACCTCTCTGAGTAATGGTCTTCTTGTCTGGCTCCAGAGATTCAGAAACAGTTCCTTAATTTAATTTTGAGATCTCCCACTTCTGGCTGCTTCTTTCCAACAAAATCTTACCAAATTTTCGGAGCAGAAAATTGGTAAGTAAGGAGGGGCATTTCGCGTCGGAGGGCTGAGTACCCTTGGACCTTCTTCAAACAGTCAGTCCCCTCCAGACGTCCCTTGGCCTGGGATCGCTAACTACTCCCCTGTTCTACCCGAAGCCTCCCGAGTTCGGAGCGCGCCACAGCGCGGGCCAGGGCCACCCGCACCCTCCCGGAGCCCGGGCGCCTCGTCTACGCTCAGTCCCCAAGGCCGCGCTGTTCCTTTAACTGGGATCGCGGCAAGGGTGTGCGGAGAAGGGCTGGTTCCTCCCGCCTCCTTCTCCACCGCTCCCTTCCCCCTCCCATCCGAGTTTCAGGTGAATGGGTCACTGAGGGAGGGGACGGCCACAGCACGCTTCCTCGCCGGCGTCTTCCTCCCCCTTTCTCCTTCCCCTGCAGGTGGCGGCGAGACTCCAGCCAGAGCACCCAGGGGCCCGCGCAGGGTGCAACAGGTGAGCTGGCCGTGCGCGGGGCCGCGGACCTCCAGCACCGGCCTGGCGTTGGTGCGCATGCCCGGGGGCAGGACGGCCGGGGTGGTGGGTGGGGGCGAGGGGGAGGAGGAGGAGGAGTGGAAGAGGACTGACTGAATTCCTAGCCGAGTCTCCGGCAGGTGCGCTCGCCAAGCGAGCGCGTTCTTGGGCTCCCGCGGTCCTTGGAGGGTCGGCGGGGCTGCCGTGAGTAGGTGAGAGTTGGGCGCGGCGCCGGGGGCGCGCGGTAGCCTCAGAGTACCCGCGCGGGATCGTGGCTCGGGTCCGGTAGGGGAGGCGCGGGGAAGGACGCCCAACGCTGGTTTCGGTGGCGGTTTCGCTCTGGGCTGGGACCGGCGGGAGTCGCAAGGGAGCGGGTCTGGCCGGGGAGCCGCACTGGTCTAACTTGGAGGCTGCCTCGGCGAAGGGCCACTTGGAGCGGCCGTTCAGCTCTTTTCGGCGGAAACGCTTGGTGCTCTCCCTGCGTCTCGGCAGCGCGCCCACCTTTTCGCTTTGATGGGGGCGGGCGGGCGATTCCCGAGCCCCGCGTTCAGCCCTCCGGAGCGATGCTGGGAGGTGCTCGGGAGCGGGGCGCACGCCCGGCTTCTCCGGGGGCCTGAGCCAGACGGCTGCAGCCGGGGGGCCTGCTCGCTGGCCGGGCGGCTGGGATCCCGGGGCTGGGGCAGGACCTCATCGATTCCCCCCGACCCACCCCTCGGGTGTCGCGGGGCGGGGGAGGCGCGGGGGCCGGCTGTCTTCGTGAAATACTGCTAGCGCCCGGGGTGGGCCGGCCGGCCGTGTGGCGTCCAGTTGGTGGGGAGCTGTGCGAGCCCGCGTCGATTCAAGCCTGGGGCGGGGATTTATTTTCGAGCGAGGCTGGCCTTCGAGGGAAGCTGCTCACGCTTCGGATTCTCACCCGTGACCCAGAGGCCGTGGCCGGGTGGGCGGACCTGCCTCGGGGCTTTCGCAGCTGGGCGCGCGCGGGCGCTCACCGGCCCGGCGCACCGACGCGGACCTGCCGCGGGGCTCAGACACCTACGGGGCAGGGCCGGCCGACATGTTGCCTGCGTCGGAGGAAGTGTGCGGGGAGAGCGGGGTTGAGGGGCCAAAATGGCCTCTGCTCCTCGGGGCTGGAAGAGCAGTTCCGAGCCCCTGTGTCCCGGGCAAAGCGATAACCCCGAGAAGCCAGGGCATCCTCAGGCCGGCCCTGGGGCTGGCTGGGCAAACTGCCCACCTGGGAGACGACTCGGGGCCGGGCAGAGGCAGCCTGCCAGGTTAGTGTGTGGCCCTCACGCACAATAGGTGTATTATTGGGATCCCTGGAAAAGAGAAACCTTCCCATGAAGGCACTTCTGGTGATGCTTGGTGGAACAGCAAACTAGTCCTTTCTAGGCGCAGGTGGATTTCTCAAACTGCCCATTCCCAGTATAGCCGTGTTGCTTTTGCTCGGTACAAATGAATCTTTGTTTTCTCTTTCTGGTGTTTTAGAATAGTAAATGGTGGAGCCACAGTAATAGCTGTCTCCTCAAAGCAACACTTCTGTGTAGGGTGTTTTTTTTTTTTTTTTTTTTTTTTTTTGGTTTGTTTTTTTTTTGCATTTATTTAGTTATTAGTGCCACCGTGGTTCAGTGATGGAGAGGCGGAGGGCGAGATTTCAAGGAAACGATGGGCAGTGCCTCCTGACTGAGAGCCCGACACTGTGCCAAGAGTTTTGTTCTTATCATTTGGTGATACTGACAACTCTAAAAGGCAGATCTTACTAGAACTTCATTTCAAAGGGAAAACGAAGGTAGGGGAAACATTACAAATGGTATGGCTTGAAAACTGCTTTGGCTAATCGGGGAGGGTATACCAGAAAAGCAGCAGCCCTTGATACTCCGGCACTAGAAGGATTTGGGGTTTTTCTGGATCACTCTACTTTTGACTAGCCGCTCTGGTCTCATAGAATATTTCCACCTCTTGTTTGCTGTGATGGTAAACTTCCTGTTTTCTTTTAAAGATAATTGGAATTACTGTCCTTTCAAAATAACAAAGATTACTTTTGACCACACAAATTAATTGATATAAAATCTTTCACCTGCCCAGGAGACTGCCAGAAGGCAGTTGCGTTTAAAGGCTTCCTTGATTAGAGTCCTTAGCAGTTTTTTTTTTTTTTCTCCATCCAGGTTATTATTTATGGAAATACTGGGGGTAAAAAGACCCTGAGGATTTTTATTAACACTTTTGTTTTAGCCTCTTGGCTTGCCCTGCCCCCTAACCCCATGGTTCCTAACCTTGATTGTGGTATGAATCACCTGGGGATCTTATTAAGATAGATTCGGATTCATTGGGCAGATGTGAGACTGGAATTCCGCTTTTCAACAGACTACCAAATGATGTCCTCATGGTTGTGTGTTTGACTCTCTTCTCTCCTTCAGATTGTAAGCACTTAACTAATTTGGTCGAAACTAAAGGATTATGTTTACTGAGTGCTAGCATTGTGAGGAACTTACAGGCATTCACAGCTGTATTGAAATCCCAACTGTAATATGAACTGTTGGGTTTTATAAATCGTATGTTGATTGATCACACAACACTTTATATCAGGGATCAGGAAGAAGAGTGATTGATGGTCAAGACAGAAAAGCTGTATTCCAGTTGGGGCGGAGATGCTGGCAGTTTAAGAAATTTTTAAAAAAGAAAGAAAAAATAATAATTAGTAGGGGGGGGTGTTCTGAAAAAACACGATTTGGTGGATGAAGTGGGTGACTTCCAGGAGGGCACCTCTGAGGAGGGGATATTTGATGTGAGATCTGAGCAGCTGGTTCCTGCCCATTATAGACAGGAAATGCCAAGATCAAGGCCCTCCTGGGATTGACTCCTTTAATCTAGGCAGCTATGCTGGAAACACATGGTGTGCTTAAGAATCATTTGGAGAGTTTATCTGAAACACAGTTACCAATACAGAACTCCTCTATTGCAAAATCTGCCCAATTTTTTTTTTAAGATTTTTATGTATTCGACAGACAGATCACAGGTAGACAGAGAGGCAGGCAGAGAGAGAGGGGAAGCAGGCTCCCCACTGAGCAGAGTGCCCAATATGGGGCTCGATCCCAGGACCCTGAGATCATGACCTGAGCTGAAGGCAGAGGCTTTAACCCATTGACCCACCCAGGCGCCCTAAAATCTGCCTAATTTTAAAATTTTAGACAACTTACTAATTATGTGCTAAAATATAAATAGAAAATTTTGTACCAGTCACAACTTTAAAAAAACTTCATAAAGACAAATTAACCGTTGCTGCATGTGATTGAAAAGGAATAGGCTCTCCTTAGATATGATAAAATTTATCTTTTACTGACCATTGCTTTAAAGAATTATTCAGGGACATAGTGTTTTCAGGCAGAAGAAAATTCTTTGTCTTAGCTTAGACTTCTATTTAGGACAGCTTTAGCCAGTAAACATTTTCAAGGGGAGGGGCGCCTGGGTTGCTCAGTGGGTTAAGCCTCTACTTTCGGCTTGGGTCATGATCTCAGGGTCCTGGGATCAAGCAAGCCCCCTATCGGGCTCTCTGCTCAGCGGGAAGCCTGCTTTCTCCTCTTTCTTCCTGCCTCTCTGCCTACTGTATTCTCTGCCTGTCAAATAAATAAATAAAATCTTCAGGGGGGAAAAAAAAACATTTTCAAGGGGAGAACTTTTTAATATTTTAACTTCAGTCAACCTTACATATTTAGGAAGAGTCTGCTGTTTCCTTTTTGCTCCTGACTCTGCTCCTGCCTGTTTGACTTATGTCTCTATCATCCGCTTGGTTCGGGCACTGTGACCTTGGCCACTGAGCCCCTTAGGCTGGATCCTGTATCCTCTTCATTCCTTTTATTTTATCCTTCAGTCAACGTACATTTATTGAGCGGATAATGTTAACAGTGTCCCGCTGGCGTTTGGGTAACAGTCTCTTGTTGATTCTTTTCTTTTCTTTTTTCCCTGTGGCTGTATCCTGAAAGCATGTCCCAGACTGCCTTGAAGGAGACATTAGAGTTCCTTCAGTTCAGCCTCCCCAGATATCAAACAGTTTAAGGTTTGCATACATGGCTTGAGATAAAAATTGTTATTTGTTATTTTTGAAGGGTGTGGGAAGTCTGGGTGAGGGAGAGGCTTCCTAACATTGACATGAAATCTGATCCTGTGGTATCTTTTCTTCAAAGAATGGTTTCTAGGACTACAAAGACAGCTCTGCAGATACGTGAAGGTTGCTGTGGTGGTCCATCTGATGTTGATTTGACCAGGCCAGACATTTCCTGTTTTTTCAATCAGTTGTCTTAAGACATGGTTTTTCTAGTTCTTTTTAAGATTTTATTTATTTATTTATTTGCGGTGTAGACCATGAGGGGGGGGTTGTCAAAGGGAGAAGTAGACTTCGTGCTCAGTAGGGAGTCCAGTGCGGGACTCGATCTTGTGACTCCAGGATCAGGACCTGAGCCGAAGGCAGTCACTTAATAACCAATTAAGCCACCCAGGAGCCGGGTTTTTCTAGTTCTTGAACAGTCAGTCACCTCCAGGCAGGCACCTAGTTGGGACACATGATGCACAAATTTCATGGTTATGCAGGTTTATTTTTTAAAGTGTAGCATTCTGGGGCGCCTGGGTGGCTCAGTGGGTTAAACCTCTGCCTTCTGCTCAGGTCATGGTCCCAGGGTGCTGTGATCAAGTCCCACATTGGGCTCTCTGCTCAACAGGGAGCCTGCTTCCTTCTCTCTCTCTCTGCCTGCCTCTCTTGGCTACTTGTGATCTTTCTGTCAAATAAATAAAAATCTTAAAAAAAAAAAATAAAGTGTAGCATTCCTAGATGGAAGCACTGTTTGTGAATAATACTGCCAGAGTTTGGGATAACTTGTTAAGTTTGTTGAAATTCTCACCAAGGAAATGCCTTTTTAAAAATTAAGCCTCCTTTTGTAACATGTTTATTTGTGCTACCAGTATTTGAAAATGAATACAATGTACCCAAGTGCCTGAACACTGGAATGTCTCACTTTCAAGATAACCACCTTGCTGTGTATGCTTTTGCTCATCTTCCTTAATATATTATCTTAATTATTTCAGCCTAGAGGTCAGGCTTATCCCCTGCCCTTTGGCAAAGTAGGGTAGTGAGGTTCAAGGAAGAGAAGTAGAATTTGTCCTCTCACAGTGAGCCTTTAAAACCGCTAGGTTTGTTTTAATCCGTCAGTCTGGCCCTGCGGAGAATTTGATATACTTGAAGCCAGTGGGTTGGTTATCCTTTATAGTGTTTTGTCAGCTGCAAATCTGGATAAGCTTGCCCACCTCATCTGTGGTCACCAAAGCAACTTCCCTTTAGGTGGACATAAATGGTCCAAGTTTTTTTGTGTTTTATTTTAGGATTTCATTTGTCAGAGTGACGGAGCTAGCAAACAGGAGCAAAAGCAGGGGGAATGGCAGACAGAGGGAGAAGCAGGCTCCCTGCTGAGCAAAGAGCCCCAGGTGTAGGAGTCAGTCCCAGGAGGCTGGGATCATGAATGGTCTGTTCTTTTATCATATTTACATTCCATTTTTCAGTTCTAGAGGAGTGTCTGTGCACGGGGATGTGCTCAAGATTCTTGGGCTTCATCTGCCAGTTTGGTAACCTTCTAAAAAAATGAAATGAAGTCAATATGGTGTGCCTTGTTTTGATAAACTTCCTAAAATTACTTGCTACACAATATAAAATCTTTGGTAATAGAGGAGGCATGATAACTAAACTCTGAATCCCTGAAATAGCACTGTGGAAAGAGGTTTTGGTATCTGGATTTTTGACAAAATTTAAACTTTAGCCTGAGTCTGGATTAATTTAGAATTCCTGAAAACTACCATGGAGGGGCCGCTGGCTGGCTCAATCAGTAGAGCATGCGACTCTTGATCTTGGAGTTGTGAGTTCAAGCCCCATGTTGGGTGTAGAGATGACTTAAAAAACTACCATTGAGGGCTCCTGGGTGGCTCAGTTGGTTAAGCCACTGCCTTCAGCTCAGGTCATGATCCTGGAATCCTGGGATCGAGTCCCACATTGGGCTCCCTGCTCAGCAGGGAGTCTGCTTCTCCCTCTGACCTTACCCCTTCTCATGCTCTCGCTTGTTCTTTCTCTCTCAAATAAATAAATAAAATTAAAAAAAAAAATACCATGGAGCCTGGAATTTTTTGGCATAGTCTTGAATGTGTGAGCCATAGCTATAAAAGGGTTAAGATAACGTTTGTCAGCATTTGACATTCAGCTTCAGAATTGGAGTCCTACATTTCATAGTGTTTAAATTCAGTTTATCTTTTTTCTTTTTAAGATTATTTATTTGTTTATTTGACAGGTAGAGATCACAAGTAGGCAGAGAGGCAGGCAGAGAGAGATGGAAGCAGGCTCCCTGCTGAGCAGAGAGCCCAATGTGGGGCTCAATCCCATGACCCTGGGATCATGACCTGAGCCGAAGGCAGTAGGTTAAGCGTCTGCCTTCAGCTCAGGTCATGATTCCATGGTCTTAGGATTGAGTCCCGCATCAGGCTTCTTGCTGGCAGGAAGCCTCGTTCTCCCACCGTTTACTGCTCTACTTGTGCCCTTTCTCTCTGTCAAATAAATAAAATCTTTAAACAAATTAAGATTTTATTTATTTATTTGACAGAGACACAGGAAGAGAGGGAATATAAGCAACAGCAATGGGAGAGGGAGAAGCAGGCTTCCAGAAGGGAACCAGATATGGGGCTTGATCCCAGGACCAGAAGGCATGAGCTGAGCCACCCAGGCACCCATTGATTTATTAATCAGAGAGCTAGTGCATGCCCTTGCGCTAATGAGTTGGGGGGAGGGGCAGAGGGAGAATCTCAAGCAGACCCTGTGCTGAGAGCAGAGGCTCCCTAGGGGCTCCATCTCAGGACCCCCCTGTCCCAACCTGAGCTGTGGAAATAAAGAGTGGGTTGCTTAACAGTCTGAGCCACTCAGGTTGCCCCTAATAGTGTTTAAATTCAGTTTTTTTTTTAAATGTTCTTTTTTTGAACATCAGTTAGAAAGCCAGTCTGGACTTCTATTACTCTTCCACAACACTGTAACGTGCTAATGGCTTAAGTTGCCTATTTATATGTGCATTTAGGTGCTAGTTTCAGAGCTCTGTACACTTAAAGATTTGTGCATTTTTTGGGTATGTTAATACTCAGTAAAACAGTTTTTTGTTTTGTTTTTAATAAACTAAAGAACTTGTCTTCCCTCACTGTGTTTGAAAAATCACGCTAATTGTCTTGGTGTTCCTAACAAGTCAACATATTTCCATCTTTGAGGTTTTATATACATTTGGGCGACATCTTATTTTGAAATTTGGAATTGACTGTCCATAAGGATGTGGAGGATAATTGTCACTGATTCTAAGGAACAGAATTTAGAGAGTTTGAATTTATTTACCTAACATAATACCTTTTTTCTGCAAACTTTATTTTAAAAGGAAAAAATACATAGTTTAATATACTTGGATTGTAGCTCTTGCTCAAGTGATCTTCCTTGCCCACCCCCCCACCCCCAGCTTCTTCCTCCTCTTCTTTAAGTCTTGGTCTTTCTCCTCTGCTTATCCCTGCACTGCACTTGATCACATAGTTATCCCTGATAACTAAATAACTGCCTGTTGTAGTTGCTTTTTTTCTTTGTCTCTGACCTTCTCTAGTACTTCTACAGACTCCCATGGTATAGGGTAGGCACTTAATAATTACTTGTTGATTGGGGTGCCTGGGTGGCTCAGTCAGTTGATTAAGCATCAGACTCTTGATTTCTGCTCATGTCATAATCTCAGGGTCATGCTCTCAGGGTGGTGAGATTGAGCCCTATGTCAGGTTCTGCATTCAGTACGGAGTTCCCTTGAGATTCTCCCTCTTCCGCTCCTTCTGCCCCTCCCACTACTCATGCCTGTACTCGCTTGCTCTCTCTCAAAAAATAAAACTTTTTAAAAAATGGTGTTACTCAAACTTTAAAAAAAAAACAACAACAGTAAATACATTTATAGAAATTTTCTTATTTTTTACGTTTCTTGTTCTTCGAAGGAACGATTTGGAAAATACCGTTTTTATTTTTAACCTATGCTGTAAAAACTTTGTGAATTTTTTATGACTACAGCTTAGTAATTAAAGTTAGGATTTCTAGGGTGCCTGGGTGGCTCAGTGGGTTAAAGCCTCTGCCTTCGGCTCAGGTCATGGTTCCAGGGTCCTGGGATTGAGCCCCACATCGGGCTCTCTGCTCTGCGGGGAGCCTGCTTCCCTCTCTCTCTCTGCCTGCCTCTCTGCCTCCTTGTGATCTCTATCAAATAAATAAATAAAATATATATATTTTTTTAAGTTAGGATTTGTTTCCAAGATTTTTATTTATTTATTTATCTAAAAATTTATTTATTTGACAGACAGAGATCACAAGTAGGCAGAGAGGCAGGCAGAGAGAGAGGAGGAAGCAGGCTCCCTGCCAAGCAGATAGCCGATGCGGGGCTCGATCCCAGGACCCTTGGATCATGACCTGAGCTGAAGGCAGAGGCTTTAACCCACTGAGCCACCCAGGCACCCCTAAAGTTAGAATTTATTTGCCAGTGATGTGCAGAGCATGGTGCTTGGTACTGTGAGGACCACCAGGCTGAGTAGTTCTATGCTCAGTGATTCCCTGTACTCAAGGAATTAATGGTATGTAAGGAGGTAAGGATGTAAGGATGGCGGTGAGAAGGACAAGAGGAATAATCATGGTGTGTGGAGTTATTTGAGATTGGTGTCATTAGTTTTCTTAGCAATCAAGGAAACTCTGAGCTCAGCAGTAATGCCATTACCCTCCTTACGTTGCTCAGATCGGTTTATTCTGGGGAGCTGTGGGGCAGTGCCTGAAGAGCAGGTGATCAGTGACATCAGCCATGTCGTCGCGGCCTTTTGAAAGTCCACCTCCATACAGACCTGATGAATTGTGAGTAATGCTTCACTTTTTTTTCTTTTTGTTAAGCCTGTCACGTGTAAAAAATATATATAAGTGAAACTTTGATCTGTTAAGTGTTTGCTGTTAAGAATAGCAAAATAACGTGTGTTTGTAAATTTAGATGGAAACAAAGGGTGTAAAGCGGAAGTGAGTTTCCCCCGAAGCTTAACATCCAGGATGCCCGCGTTTCTCTGCAGAGGCAACTGCTGTCACCTGTTGCTGTTGTTTGCTTCTGTATAGTCTAGGCTGATACTTTTGTGTCTCTTTATTCCTTTTTGTTTTTTCACAGATGGTATGAAGCTTCTGTATTAATGCTTCGTTGAGGTGACTGATCCTAACCCTGACTCATTGTCGATTCTTTAATTCATACTTTTTTGAGATAGTGGTAACACACGGTGCAATTCACCCATTTGGAATGGACCCTTCAGGGGTTTTAGTATAGTCACAGAGCTGTGCGGCCATCACATCAATTTAAGAACATTTTCATTACCCCCCCACCCCCCGCAAAGAAACCACTGCCAGTTACCACTCACTTATCACCCCACCCCCCCACCCTCCACCTTCCCGGTACTAGGCAGTCACGAATCTCTCTGTGTTTCTAGATTTGTCCATTTTGCACCTTTCCTGTGCATGTTACCATGCAGTATGTGGTCCTCTGTGGCTGATTCTTTGACTTGACATAATGTTTTCCACATTGTCAGTTTTTTTTTTTTTTTTTTTTAACTTATTTTTTTTTAAGATTTTATCTTGAGCTGGGAGCTGGGAGCCCTATGTGGGACTTGATCCCGGACTCCGGGACCTGAGCTGAAGGCAGTTGCCTAACTAACTGTGCTACCCAGAGGCCCTCCAATTGTCAGGTTTTTTTTTTTTTTTTAAAGATTTTATTTATTTATTTATTTGACAGAGATCACAAGTAGTCAGAGAGGCAGGCAGAGAGAGAGAAGGGGAAGCAGGCTCCCCACTGAGCAGAGAGCCTGATGCGGGGCTCGATTCCAGGACCCTGGGATCATGACCTGAGCTGAAGGCAGAGGCTTTAACCCACTGAGCCACCCAGGTGCCCCCACATTGTCAGTTTTAAGAGTGATTCTTGCCATTATATAAAAAAAGAAGCGAAGTTAAGGGTTCTTGGCATCCCTAGTCATTTGGAAATTTAATAGTGAAAATTTTTAAATTTGTTGCAGAGATTTTTTTCCTTTAAGTAGTTTGTAGCCTCAGCTCTTCGATACCTCAGCTATGGTAGGAATTGTGCTCCTGTTACATTGCCTCTTTTTTTTTTTTTTTTTTTTTTTAAAGATTTTATTTATTATTTATTTGACAGAGAGAGAAATCACAAGTAGGCGGAGAGTCAGGCAGAGAGAGAGAGAGAAGCAGGCTCCCGCTGAGCAAAGAGCCCGATGCGGGGCTCGATCCCAGGACACTGAGATCATGACCTGAGCCGAAGGCGGCGGCTTAATCCACTGAGCCACCCAGGCGCCCCGTTACATTGCCTCTTGATTAATACCTGAGCATTGTAGGGACACAGTTGTTCATGAAGATGTGGTCCTTACGTTATGCTAGAAAATATAGTAATTGAGTAGTGCTCCATGAACCCGAAACTTATTTTGTGTTGCTTTTGTAAACATTGATGAAATATAACGCACATATAGAAAACAGCACAGGACCTGTATATGAAACGATGAATAAAGTCAAAGCAAGATCATCATATAGGTCAAGAATAGAACACCTCCAAGCCCTTCTATGTGTCCCCACCTTTCCCTGGAAACTGCTGTTCTTACATATGGTTATCACTTGCTCTTTTTCATTTTCTTTTTTTTTTTTTACTGTTTTATCCTAAACAGTACATTTCAGTTTTACTTCGTTATTAAACTTTCTTTGCTTCAAAGGACTACCATAGAAATAAAATGTGAGGGGTGCCCGGGTGTCTCAGTTGGTTAAGGTCATGATCTTGGGGTCCTGGGATTGAGCCTTGCATTGGGCTCCCTGCTCAGTGGGGAGTCCGCTTCTCCCTCTCTGCCTGCTCCCTGCCTGCCCCCCCATACCCTTGCTCTTTAAAATAAATAAATAAAAATTTAAAAAAACAAACAAACATGAACCATATGTGTAATTTTGTTTTCTTCTTTCTTTTCTTTTTTTTTTTTTTAAAGATTTTATTTATTTATTTGACAGAGAGAGAAAGAGAGCACAAGCAGGGGGAAAGGCTGAGGGAGAGGGAGAAGCAGGCTCCCCGCAGAGCAGAGGAAGCCCCATGTGGGACTCCATCCCAGGACTCGGGCCGTGACCCGAGCCAAAGGCGGTGGCTTAACCAGCTGAGCCACCCAGGCGCCCCGAGGATAGAGAATCTTAAGCGGCTCCCTGCTCAGTGCAGAGCCCAACATGGGGCTTGATCTCATGACCCTGAGATCATGACCTGAGTTGAAACCAAGAGTCTGATGCTTAACTGACTGAGCCCCCCGGGAACCCCTGCATTTCTTTTTTTATACTAGAATTACTAAGTATTTTATACTTAATAGCACATCTCAGTTTGGACAAGGTATATGTCAGGTGTTCAGTAAATCATGTAGCCAGTGGCTGCTGTATTAGCTCATCATCTCTGTAGCATTCCGTCTGTGGCTATGTTACAGGTACCTGTTCCTCTCTAGGTAGATATTTGGACTATTTTCCAGTTTCAGGATCTCATAAACAATGCTTCTCTGAATGTTACAGTGTCAGTGGGATTTTAAATGATAGAATCATTTAAAAAAGTGCTGTAATCATTTTGGAAAACACCTCGATGTTGTCTCAGAGTGGAAGGTAAAAAAAAAAAAAATTGACTCAAAAATTCTCCTGGATATATACCGTAGAAAAAGAAGTACTTGTGTTTGTGAGGACACATGTTCAGGATGCCCAGAGCTACACTGTTCGTGACAACTCCAGATAGAGACATCCCAAATAACCAAGTAGAATGAGTTATGGAATTTTCATGTGACATTTTCAAAGACCAGCATGTCAGAGTTCTTTCCAGTTTCTCCTTTTCCTTGAATTCTTGTGGCAGCACCCAGTTGTAGGATGTCTTGCTTTGGAAACAGAGAAGCAGACCAAGGAAATAATGGCAAAAACCAAAGAGGATGAGGTCAGTTTGAGAATTGAATTCTGCTCTGCCCGGACCCACATTTCTTAGATTCTGCATGCCACACATCAACGTATCTGTCTCCAGCGAGTTTATGATTATGTCACTAGAGTTGACAAGTTAATAGGCATCACCCTGATGAGCCCTCAGTGAATATCCGATATATCTTGTAGCTCTTACCATAACTAACTGGAGATCATGTAGTGATTTGTTTAATGTCTTACTGCCTTCAAAGAGACTAACCTGGATTGGGGGGCTGGGTTGAGACACTTGCGTTGATTGTTGTGTCGTCAGTACTTGGCACAGTGCCCCCCCCACACCAGCCCAGCAGCTCCAGTAAATAGCTGTCATGTGAATAAATGAATGAATGTGCTTTCTCAGGTAAGAGAGTGAGGCTGCCAGAAATTGGATGTGACACTGCGTGGGCCACTGTAGGTGTTGTATCTGAATGCACTGGTCTCACCTCACACAAGCCAAAGGGTTAACATCATTGTTCTGAACTGCCTGGGTCCCCTCCCCAGGGGTTACAGTTTTACTGGAGATGGAGTGCTCCATCTGGGCATTCTACAGATTCCCCAGGTGATTCTCGTAGGTAGAAGATTCGAGAACCTCTAGTCCATAGAACTTAAGAGCTGTCGTTCTCAATGTATGGTTCCCAGACTGGCAGCAGCAGCAGCATCTGGAAACTTGTCCTGCCCCAGATTTGCAGAATCAGCAACTTGGGGTTGGAGACCAACAATCTATGTTTAAACAAGCCCTTCAGGTGATTCTGATACACAGAAACCTTTACTGTTCAGTGAAGGTGTCTCAGTAGCTTCAGGTGTCTCAGTAGCTTCAGGGTGCTATAAAAAGTACCACACACTGGGTAGCATGTAAACAACATGAATTCCTTCCTTCCGTCCTTCCTTCCATTTTCTCCCTCCCTCCATTTATTTATTTATTTTCCTTCCTTCCTTTCTCTCTCTTTTCTTTCTTCTGTCTTTTCTTTTCCTTCCTTCCTCCTCCTTACTCACTCACTCACTCACAGTTCTAGAGACTGGAAGTCCAAGATAAGGTACCAGTGTGGTCAGGTTCTAGGGAGCATTCTCTTCTGGGTTGCAGACTGTGGACTTCTTTAGACCCCCACCCCCTGAGTCACCCAGGCACCCCAGACTGCCGACTTCCTGTATCCTCACATGGTAGAAGGGGCGAGACCGTTCCTGGGATCTCCTTTGTGAAGGCACTGTTCCCATTCATGAGCACTCTAGCTCAGAATCTAGTTAGGCCATACTTCTAATACCATTACATTGGGACTTAAGATGTCGATATTTGAATTTGGGGAACATAAAGTGTCCCATTGTAGTGACGTAGTACTAACAGGTTATTTTTTTTTTTTTTTTGGCCAGTGGCTGGTTTAAATTATTCCATGTACATTCTGTGTTCTTTCTGCTGCCTCCAAATGGTATTAACTTGAAAGTGTTTTCATGTGCATTTCAGCAAACCCAGTCATTATGCACCAAGCAATGATGTCTATGGTGGAGACATGCACGTCCGACCCATGCTCTCTCAGCCGGCGTACTCTTTCTACCCAGAAGATGAAATTCTTCACTTCTACAAATGGACCTCTCCTCCAGGAGTCATTCGGATTCTGTCTATGCTCATTATTGTGATGTGCATCGCCATATTTGCCTGTGTTGCCTCCACACTTGCCTGGGATCGAGGCTATGGAACTGGCTTACTGGGTGGCGGACTAGGCTACCCTTATAGCAGTGGCTTTGGTAGCTATGGAGGTGGCTATGCATATGGTTATAATTATGGTTATGGCTATGGAGGCTACACCGATCCAAGAGCAGCAAAGGGCTTCCTCCTGGCCATGGCAGCCTTTTGTTTCATTGCCGCATTGGTGGTATTTGTTACCAGCGTTATACGATCTGACATATCTAGGACAAGAAGATACTACTTGACCGTCATAATACTGAGTGCTATCCTGGGTGTCATGATGTTTATCGCTACCATTGTCTACATAATGGGAGTCAACCCAACTGCCCAGGCTTCTGGGTCTATATACAGTACACAGATATATGCCCTCTGCAACCAGTATTATGCGTCTACAGCTACTGGGATCTACATGGATCAGTATCTGTATCACTACTGTGTGGTGGATCCCCAAGAGGTATGGATGGTTTTTGTCCTGGCTTTGGGTAGAGGCTTTGGGTAGAGGCTCTCGGGATGCTTAATAGAATCACTTGGGGGAACTTTGAAAAAATATAGCTGACAAGGTGTCACTTGTATTTAGATCAGAATCTGTAGAGGGGCTGGGTGTCATTATTACAATACTATTAACAGGGGCGCCTGGGTGGCTCAGTGGGTTGAGCCTCTGCCTTCGGCTCAGGTGGTGATCTCAGGGTCCTGGGATCAAACCCCGCATCAGGCTCTCTGCTCAGCAGGGAGCTTCCTTCCCCCTCTCTTCTCTGCCTGCCTCTCTGCCTACTTGTGATCTCTCTCTCTGTGTCCAATAAATAAATGAAATCTTAAAAAAAACAAAGATACTATTAACATACCATATAATTCATTCACTTAAAGTTTGGTTCAGTAATCTAAGTATATTCAGAGTTGTGCAGCCATCACCATCATCAGTTTTAGAATTTTCAGTAGCCTCAACAAAAACCCCATACGAATTAGCGGTAACTTTTTTCTCTAACCCTTCCCAGATCTAGGTGACCGCTAATCGTATTCTATACATTTGCCTATTCTGGATATTTCATATATACAAAATCATACAATATGTGGCATTTTATGATTGGCTTCTTTCTTTTCTTTTTTTTTTTTTTTTTTGAAGTTTTATTTAAGTAATCTGTGCTTTCATTGTGGGCCTCGAGTTTACAACCCCAAGATCAAGAGTCACATGCTCCCCCCCCTGACCAAGCCATCCAGGTGCCCCCATGATTGGCTTCATTCATTTCACATTAATGTTTTCACGATTCATGCATGTCTTATCAATTTTTTTTTATTGTGGAATAATATTCCATTGTATGGCTATAGCATATCTTACTTATCCGTTCAGCAATTGATGGGCATTTGGGCTATGTCTGTTTTGGCTGTTAGGAATAATGCTCTGACCATTTGTGGACAAGTTCTTGCGTGAACCCATGTTTCAGTTTCTCTTGGGTGTATGCCTAGGGATAGAATTGCTGGGTCTTACAGTGTGTCTGTTTTTAAGCTTTTGAGGAGCTGCCAGACTGTCCTCCAGACTGGTTGGACTGTTTCACATTTACCAGAAGTGTGTGAGGATTCTATTTTGTACACATTCTCACCAGCATTGTTTTATCTCTTTGATTCTACCCATGCGAATAGGTATGAGGTTGCTGATCTTTCTCATGATGGAGTTCTAATCTTTTTTTCCCTGTTTTTTTTTTTTTTTTTCCTGCCCCCCCTCCTTAAACTGAACCAGGAATTCTTACTCTTTTACCTGAATGAGTCACTCCTTTGGGGTTAGATTATTTCCAGTAACTACCATTATTTTGTTTTTGTTTTTTTTTTTAAGATTTTATTTATTTATTTGACAGAGAGAGATCTCAAGTAGATGGAGAGAGAGGCAAGCAGAGAGAGAGAGAGAGGGAAGCAGGCTCCCCGCCGAGCAGAGAGCCTGATGCGGGACTCAATCCCAGGACCCTGAGATCACGACCCGAGCCTAAAGCAGCTGCCTAACCCACTGAGCCACCCAGGCTCCCACTACCATTATTTTGAAGACTGAAATGTTTTCCCTCTGAATTTCAGCAGATTTGTTGTTGGCATTCAGATGTTACCTGTGGTAAACAGGGCTGAGGGTTGGTACTCATGCCTTACCACACCCCATCTCTCTTAGTCCTTTGAGTGCCCCAAACCTGTATTCACTGAAAAAGGGTATAATGGCTACACAGAGACCCCCCTGTTACAGTGAGCAGAATCTAGGCCAGGGGCCTGGTACCTGCCTCAGTTTCAAATTTCTTCAGGCCACTTAACAGACCTACCAGACACTGGGAGAACTGTCGGGGTGGGAGTTTCCTTGTCACGGGGCCCTTTCTTGCAAGTACACAAAAAATTTCCAGCAGAAACCACCTGCCAGACTACATGAATCACTCATCCATTTTCTCTAATTTATAGCTTGGTTAAATCATGTCTGCATACTTTATGGTAAGGTAGATCCTCTATGGACTGGAATTTACATTCAGGGTAAAAACATTTGCCCAGTATGTGTTATGAACGAGATTATAAACATGCTTATGTATCTAAAGCTATTTCTGAGAGTCACAATTTTCAAGCCCTTTAGAAGGATACTGATGATTGAGTTAATTTACTGGCCATTTTCATCTGTTAATAAAAATAAGGCCAATTGGCACTCAAGCTTTGGAACTAGAGTTCTGTCACTTAAAATGGAATGATGATAGTGTCTAACTTGAAGCCTTTTCTGAGTATTGAATCAAACTGCGTGTGTTATTAGCTTCAGCCCACCTAGCCTGGGCCAACATTTTATATTTCTGAAATGTGAGTGTTTCAGTTTTTTATCTGTTAAACCACAGATATGTAGTGTAGGGCCTTAGGTTTTTACTGGATTAAGATAAAGTAAACAATTAAAATCTAACTGTCAATATCTTTAATCTCTTTTTAGGCAATTGCCATTGTACTGGGGTTCATGGTTATTGTGGCTTTTGCTTTAATAATTTTCTTTGCCGTGAAAACCCGAGGAAAGATGGATCGGTATGACAAGTCGAATATTTTGTGGGACAAAGAACATATTTATGATGAACAACCCCCCAATGTCGAAGAGTGGGTAAGTGGTAAAATATTGGACATTTGCTTTTTTTTTTTTATAACAGGTTTCTGTCTCAACCTGACCTTTAGTGCTTTGTGAAATTATGTTCTTAGAATTACTGTTTGTATATGTTGCAAGAGTTGTGCCCTCATGTTTTACTCAGAATTTAAGAAGGTGCGATGATTTTTAAAAAAAGGTGCTATGTTAAGTGGAAATTGTTTTACTGCAAAATGAAAACCAGATCTTTTTTAGATTGATTGACTGATTTATTCATTCATTCATTTTGTGGGGGTGCATTCACAAGCAGGGGGAGGGGCAGAAGGAGAGGGAGAATCTCAAGCAGACTCTGCACCAAGCCCGACATGGGGCTTGATCTCATAACCCTGAGATCATGACCTGAGTCAAATCAAGAGTCAGACACTGGGGCACCTGGGTGGCTCAGTCCGTTAAGTGTCGGACTCTTGTTTCTTGCTCAGATCCAGTCTCAGGATTGTGGGATTCAGCTCTGCATCGGGCTCCAAGCAGCTTGGAGTCTGCTTGTCCCTCCTCCTCTGCTCCTTCCTTCACTTGCGCTTTCTCTCTGTCTCTCAAATAAATAAGTAAAATCTTTAAAAAAAAAAAAAATCAGGCGTTTAGCTAACTGAGCCACCCAGGCACCCCTCAGATTTCCATTTGCAAGAAGTGTATCTAGGCATTGAAAAGAAATGGCTTCTAAAGGAATTATGCAGAAAGAACTTGGTCTTTGCAAAACAGAACCATTCCTCCCCCTTTATATTCCTGGTTATCATTTTGGAGGGGGGCACTGCTACTTCGGGTGCTTGCTGTCTTGGGTCAAGGGGTGTTTTGGAGTGGTGGCAGGTGCTATGTACAAAGTGTTTACATGAGTAACAGCCTAGCAAATTATAGTGACTAATTCTTTTTTTTTTTTAAGATCTTATTTATTTGACAGAGATCACAGGTAGGCAGAGAGGCAGGCAGAGAGAGAGGAGGAAGCAGGCTCCCTGCCGGGCAGCGAGCCTGATGTGAGGCTCGATCCCACAACCCTGGGATCATGACCTGAGCCGACGGCAGAGGCTTTAACCCACTGAGCCACCCAGGTGCCCCTGTAGTGACTAATTCTGCATGGATACTTAGGAAATATGTCAGTGAGGCAGAGAGAAATTAGAGCAATTCCCTTTTTTATATATGCCATATTGTCATTTCTACCAGTATGTGTAGATGTGGTTTGCTGAAAGCTCAGCAATTTCCTCCTTCCGAAAATACCTTGGAAATATGTATTACTGATACCTAACATGTCCTCAGAGATGTCTGGAGTGAGACTTTATTTCTCAGAAACTCCATTAGGAAGCAGTTGGAGGCATCCTCAGAAACTGCCATCATAGGTTTCTTTGAGCAGACTGACTTCCTGTGATGAGGGTTAGCTGAGAAGCCTGGACAGGGCTTCAGGGGAGGTTTGTTCTGGCCAGTGGGAGGGAAGGGAAAAGCACTAAGGGCGGGGACTGCTGGTCAGGTCAGGGATAAAGACGTTGCTTATCTTGAAGACTTCTTTAGCTCTGGCATTCTGTATGTCTGCTTTTTTTTTTTAAGATTCTATTTCTGTATTTGAGAGGGAGAGAGAGAGAACTATCAGGGGGAGTGGCAGGCAGAGGGAGAAGCAGACTTCCCGCTGAGCAGCTGAGCAGGGATCCCGATGCGAGGCTCAATCCTGGGATCATCACCTGAGCTGAAGGCAGACGCCCAACTGACTGAGCCATCCAGGCGTCCCTGTGTATGTCTGATTTTAAGAAATCTAGAACTGTAGATGAGATTTTCCTCTAGTTAGTTAAGGAGCCAAAAGGAAACAGTCTTAGGAACATCAGAAGGTGTGGCATATATACACCACTGAGAGGAGAGTTCCTGTGTTCCTGGCCTTGCCTTGGGGCCTGCGTGGTTTCTTTTTCCTCCGGCTTTTCCCCCCATAAAGTGTGAAGGTGTAGGGGAGTGTTTTCTTTCGACCTTTAGCTCCAGGCAAGGCCACCTGTAGACGGAATAGGAAGTCTATTGTGAACTATGAAGTAAATGTTTCGCTGGGAGTTTCTGGGTGTGTCAGTTTTCACTGGCTGTTGGATTTGTTTACTCGAGGTTTCGAGAGCCTGGGGAAAAAAAAAACAACTAAAGAGAGACTAATGCTGGTAGTAATAGTGTTCTAGTGAACTTTGGTCTCTCGTCTGATTTTATTGTCCTGAGGTTTTAATCAGTTCTAGGTGCTTTTGATAATTGGGCAAAAGATAGCCATAACAATTTATGAAAATGATACTTCCATAAAGCAGAAAGGACTTTACTTTTATTTTTTTATTTAATCATTTTATTTTTTAAAGATTTTATTTGTAAGTATTCTCTACACCCAGTGTGGGGCTCAGACCCACAAATGGTGAGATCAAGAGTCGCATGTACCGCCGGCTGCTTCCCTTAGTTTCCCCAGTTGATGTGGCTAAGAAATGCTATTTGAAATAAGTTATTTGGAGGTGATTTTAGCCACAGGTAGTTTGCTTTTCCATCCATTCTCCCCTCACCCTGCCCAAATTTGCTTTGCTGACCTCAGTCCCTCTTCCTTGTTTCTGCCGTTTACTTACACAACTCTCCTTTCTGTGCTCTTTTGCTCCATTCTGCTCAGCACCTCTGTCCCTCTGATAATGTGTGTTACAGGATTTGTATCCCCTTAATGCCCATGGTTCTTGGCCATGCCACTTCCAAGAATGAAGAGGTAGACCAGACAAATACTGGTGGGCAGCAAAGCAAAGGTTATTGAGCAAGAGTGTAAAGTTCCCAGAGAGGGAGGAGGGACCCAGGTGGGTTGCCCCTGGAAGTCCTAAGTTTAGGGGTTTTTATGACCTCTTTCGCGGAACCTTCTTAAGTAATCAGGGTGTGCTGAGTGGTGCCAGTCAGGGCTTGGGCCACGTATTTGTCTATCTATTAGGTTAATGTTTTGTGTTGATGGTCTTTTTCTCTTACTGAATGTGGAGGCTTAAGTCTTCACTGTCGCTTGCCTGTGATACTGACTAGTGCTTTGTGGTAATTGTCTTATTTTGGGTCGTTTTGCAGAAATCATTTCTGCAGAGGCTGCAAAATGGGATGTCAGTGCTATCCAGTCTAAGCTGCAGAACCAGGATGTCACTGATACTTGATTTTAGCTGTCCTGACTCTATCTTCTTTTTGGGGACCCTGACCGCCTAACTGTCCAACTAACTCCTAACAATAGTGACCCAGGTGAAAATGTTTGATGCTGCATTTGAAATGCCTGACAGTGGATTTGTGATTTTTCTACCTTTTGGATTTTAGAAATTAATACCGTAAAAATAATCTTCACTTAAAATAATGGAAAGAGGGTGCCTGGGTGGCTCAGTTGGTTGGGCAACTGTCTTCGGCTCAGGTCACGGTCCTGGAGTGCCGGGATCGAGTCCCGCATCGGGCTCCCAGCTCCATGGGGAGTCTGCTTCTCCCTCTGACCTTCTCGCCTCTCATGTTCTCTCTCACTGTCTCTCTCTCAAATAAGTAAATAAATAAAATCTTAAAAAAAAAATAATGGAAAGAAAATGTACCATTGATTAGTTGTACTAAGTGGGGTGGGGATTAAAATTTGACTTCTAGGAGATCTGGGTGGCTCAGTTGGTTAAGATTCTGACTCTTGATTTTTTTCCGCTTAGGTCATGATCTCAGGGTTGTGAGATTGAGCCCCACAGTGGGGGCTCTGTACTGAGCATGGAGCCTGCTTAAGGTTCTCTCCCTCTCCCTCGGCCCCTCCCTCACTTTTTCAAAAAATTAAATAAATAAATAAAAATGTAAAATTTGAATTTAATTGTAGGGAACTGAGATCAGATACTCCCCAGATATTAGCTGAGATCAGCTAATATCGCGGGGGGTTTTTTGGGGGAAGAAAACCTTATTAAAGGAACAATTAATTAGCTATTGAAAATTAGTTTCCTTCTTCCCTATGTATTAGGGTAGGTCTAGACAGTTATTATTTTATTAGGTCCTACTGCTTTTTCCTGGATTTTTGAAATCTTTAGGATCAGAATCCCCAGAGAAAAGCACTTCAAAAGTTGTGTCTTGGGGTGCCTGGGTGGCTCAGTGGGTTAAAGCCTCTGCCTTCGGCTCAGGTCATGATCCTAGGGTCCTGGGATCGAGTCCCGCATCGGGCTCTCTGCTCAGCAGGGAGCCTGCTTCCTCCTCTCTCTCTGCCTGCCTCTCTGCCTACTTGTGATCTCTGTCTGTCAAATAAATAAATAAAATCTTTAAAAAAAAAAAAAAGTTGTGTCTTAAGAGTTTAAAGCAGGTTTCAGCCCTTAGGTATTATGTGTGAGAGAATGTACAACTCTAATTTCCTGTCTCCCAAATCTCTAGCGCAATGGTTTCTTTGCCTTCCTAGGGATTCTTAGGGTTTTTTTTTTTCCCCCTTCCTTTTTCTGCATATCTTATACTTTATAAAATAAGCAGACCATGTTGTGGGTGTTAATCTGGTCCTTTGTAGTCAGTCCCTTAAGTTTGTACCAACATTGTTGTATGTTAGATGTTTGAAGGTTTTTTTTTTTTTTTTTAAAGATTTTATTTATTTATTTGACAGAGAAGTTTCTTTTAATAAATCTGAGGGTGTTTGTTTTCTTCTGTTATGTCCTCAAACTCCAGAGCTAGTTGGTACTTTTTCTTTCTTTCTTTCTTTCTTTCTTTTTTTTTTAGATTTTATTTATTTATTTGACAGAGAGATCACAAGTAGGCAGAGAGGCAGGCAGAGAGAGAGGGGAAAGCAGGCTCTCTGCTGAGCAGAGAGCCTGATGCGGGGCTCAATCCCAGGACCCCGAGATCATGACCTGAGCCGAAGGCAGCGGCTTAACCCACTGAGCCACTCAGGCGCCCCATTGGTACTTTTTCTAAATTAAAAAATGTATATATTGGGGTGCCTGGGTGGGTCAGTTTGTTAAGCATCTGCTTTTGGCTCAGGTCATGGTCCTAAGGTCCTGACATTGGGCTCTCCCTGCTTAGTGGAGAACCTCCTTCTCCCTCTCATCCCTCCGCACTGACTCGTGCGCTCTCTCATACTCTTTCTTTCAGATAAATAAAATCTTTAAAAAGATATATATATATAGTAACTGGGTGACAGGCATTAAGGAGGGCCCATGATGTGATGAGCTCTGGGTGTTAATACGCAACTAAAGAATCATTGAGGGGTGCCAGGGTGGCTCAGAGGGTTAAGCCTCTACCTTCAGCTCAGGTCATGATCTCAGGGTCCTGGAATCAAGCCCTGCATCGGGCTTTCTGCCCAGCGAGGAGCCTGCTTCCCCCTCGTTCTCTCTGCCTGCCTCTCTGCCTACTTTTGATCTCTGTCGAATAAATAAAGTATTTTTTTAAAAAAAATGACTGAACACTACATAAAAAACTGATGATGTACTATATGTTAGCTAATTGAATTTCTGATGTATTATTTTTTTAAAAAAGATTTTATTTATTTATTTGGCAGGCAGAGATCACAAGTAGGCAGAGAGGCAGGCAGAGAGGAAGGGAAGTAGGTTCCGTGTTTAGCAGAGAGCCCTGTGTGGGACTCGATCCCAGGACCCTGAGATCATAACCTGAGTCGAAGGCAGAGGCTTAACCCACTGAGCCACCCAGGTGCCCCCTGATGTATTTTCTTTAATCCCTCCCCCCTTCTTATTCTAAATCAGAGGAAGTATGATTATGTTCCTTGTCAGTGTGAAATTCTTTTTTTTAAGACTTTTTTTTTTTTTTTGACAGAGATCACAAGCAGGCAGAGAGGCAGGCAGAGAGAGAGGGGGGAAGCAGGCTCCCTGCCAAGCAGAGAGCCTGATGAGGGGCTCAATCGTAGGACCCTGGGATCATGACCTGAGCTGAAAGCAGAGGCTTTAACTCACTGAGCCACCCAGGCGCCCCAAAATTCTGCTTTTTGATTTAACATTATATTACAGTTTTTTAAATCACATCATTAAATACTCCTCAAACATTTTTGATACTTTTTATTGAAGTGCAATGTATATCTGTGTGTACAGAGTAAAGTACAGTAGGTCCACCAGTTGCTTAGCTTGGTGAGTTTTTGTACTCACCCAGGTTAAGATGTAGTTTGTTCCAGTGTCTGTGGTTTCCTCATGCCCTTTCTCAGTATCCCTTAAAGGATGGTAACCCCTCTCATTCCTGTCACTTGGTTTTTCTGTCAGTTGGTTTTGCCTGTTCTTAAAATTCATATGAATGAAATTACAAAATGTGTGTTTTTGTGTCCACTTAACATAGTATCTGTGAGATTCATTTATGTTGTTGCAACTATCAGTGTGCTATTTTAATTTTTGTACTTTTTAGCGAAGTAGCAACTTCCCCAATCAATTATAATCTTTTAAAAAGCCCGTGGATGGAGCACCTGGGTGGCTTAGTGTGTTAAGTGGCCAACTCTTGGTCTTGGTTTAGGTGTTGGTCTCAGGACTGTGAGCCCAGTGTGGAGCCTACTTAAAAAAACAAAACAAAAATCCTGTGGTCAGAATTATAATTAAAAACAAAACAAAACAAAAAACAGGTTTGCTCAAAGAGGTGAACGACCTGTACTCTGAAATACAAAACACTAATGAAAGAAATTAAAGCTGACACAAAGAAAGGGAAAGACATTCCATAATGCCCGTGGATTGGAAAAACAAGTATTGTTCAAATGTCTATACGACCCAAGGCAGTGTGTATATTTAATGCATTCCTTATCAAAATACCAACAGCACTTTTCACAGAAGTAGAACAAATAGCCCTAAAATTTGTGTGGAACCACAAAAGACCCCAAATAGCCAAAACAATCTTGAAGAAGAAAAAATTCAAGGCATTACAATTCCAGACTTCAAGTTATATTACAAAACTTACGTTCACAGTTGTTGTATGGAAGTTTTAAGTCATTATGTTGTACCCTTGAAACTAACATAATACTGTATGTTAACTAACTGGAATTAAAATAAAAACTTAAAAATAGTAAAAAACAAAAAGGTTTTAAGGGAAATCTGTCCTTTCCATCCTTGTATTATTCATTCCCATTTGCTCATTTCTAGGTATCTTTTTCTACCATTTCCTACTCTTGGAAGTACTCTTCTTAGTTTTTTATGATTCCTTTTATTGTGGTTTTTGTTGTTGTTTTTTAAAGATTTTATTTATTTATTTGTCAGAGAGAGAGTGAGTGAGCACAGGCAGACAGAGTGGCAGGCAGAGTGGTAGGCAGAGGCAGAGGGAGAAGCAGGCTCCCTGCTGAGCAAGGAGCCTGATATGGGACTCGATCCCAGGACACTGGGATCATGACCCCAGCCGAAGGCAGCTGCCCAACCAACTGAGCCACCTAGGCGTCCCTATTGTGGTATTTTTTAAAAAGACTTATTTACTTATTTTGAAGAGAGCACAAGTGGGGGGAGGGGCAGAGGAAGAGGGAGACAAGCACACTCCCCACTGAGTGGGGTTTCTGAAGGACCCAGGACTCTGCACCAACCCCAGGACCCTGAGACCATGATCTAAGCTGAAACCAAGGGTCAGACACTCAGCCAACTGAGCCAACCAGGCGCTTTGTTTCATTGTTTCATTTTGTGAAAATAAATCAGAGAAAAGTAGACTCCCTGCTTAATTACACGAAAGTGTACTGATCACACCATTCTACCTGTACCTTGCCCTTTTCGCTTTTCAACCTATTGTGATGAACTTCTTACCACTTCATATTCATGTTTCCTATGGATATAACATGTTTGATGTAACCAGTCTCATTGATGATTACATTTGCTCTTTATTTTTTTTTAAGATTTATTTATTTATTTGACAGTGAGAAAGAGAGCACAAGCAGGGGGAGTGACAGGCAGAGGGAGAAGCAGGCTCCCCACTGAATAAGGAGCCCAATGCAGGGCTTGATCCCAGGACCGCGTGATCACAACCCGTGCTGAAGGCAGACGCTTAACTGACTGAGCCACCCAGGCACCCCATACATTTGCTATTTAATATTATAATCAGTGATAGGATTTTAAAAACTTTGTATACCGGGGTGCCTGGGTGGCTCAGTGGCTTGAGGCCTCTGCCTTCGCTTTGGGTCATGATCTTGGAGTCCTGGGATCGAGCCCCGCATGGCTCCCAGGGAGCCTGCTTCCTCCTCTCTCTCTGCCTGCCTCTCTGCCTACTTGTGATCTCTGTCTGTCAAATAAATAAATAAAATCTTAAAAAAAAAAAAAAACTTTGTATACCTTGTGTATCTGGTTATATACTTCTCTAGGACAGATTTTTCAGAGTAGTATTACTGAGTCAGAGGAGATATATATATATATATATTTTTTTTTATAAATATTGAGAAATTGAATATTGAAATTGCCTTTTAAAATACCTGTACCGGGCGCCTGGGTGGCTCAGTGGGTTAAGCCGCTGCCTTTGGCTCAGGTCATGATCTCAGGGTCCTGGGATGGAGTCCCGCATCGGGCTCTCTGCTCAGCAGGGAGACTGCTTCCTCCTCTCTCTTTCTCTGCCTGCCTCTCTGCCTACTTGTGATCTCCCTCTGTCAAATAAATAAATAAAATCTTAAAAAAAATTTTTTTTTAAATAAAATACCTGTACTAATTTAGACAACCAGCAGTGATGTTTGAATCTGTGGTTCCACACACCTTTTCTAGTAACATTCCATTGTATAGATATATTTGGCCAATCCCTATTGCTGAATATTAAATTTTTTTTTCAGTTTTTGACTTTTTAAAGTAATGGGTTTTGTTTGTGGTGGTTTGTGAGAAGGTCTTAGTATGAAAATAATCAAATTTATTCTAACAAAACACAAATATAGGAAAAAAAAAGAAAAAAGTGAAAGTTCCATCTTCTCTCTCACCATTTCCATTGGGCCTGCTTAATGACTTCTAAGAGGTTTATATCTTTTTTCTTTTTTCTTTTTATTTTTTTTAAGTAGGTTCTCTGCTCAGTGTGGAGCCCAGCACAGGGCTTGAACTCATGACCCAGAAATCAAGACCTGAGGTGAGATTAAGAGTCGGAAGCCTAACCAATTGGGCCACCTAGGTGCCCAATCCTTTTTATGAAAATTCAGTGCTCGTTTTGGCAGCACATATACAAAAAAAAAAAAAAAAGAAAGAAAAGAAAATTCAGACAAATTTTATTCTTAAAATTTTTAATGCTCTCTGAAGAATTTTCTCAAATGAACTATTCAGTTGTTCCATATCAGAAAGGTCAATGTCTTCCTAATCCTTCTCCTTAATTATTGATTTCATGCTTTTTTCTTTTCTTTTCTATTTTTTTTTTTTAAGAGAGGGAGAGAAAGAGTGAGGGTGGGGAGTAGTGAAGGAGCAGAAGGAGAAAGAGAATCTTACACAGGTTCTCGATCTTATGACCCTGAGATTGTGATCTGAGCTGAAATTAAGAGTTGGACTTTTAAATGACGGAGCCACCCAGACGCCCCCGATTTCATACATTCTCAGACACTCATTTGCTCACTCACAATTTAATTTTTTGAAATTAGGTACTTCTTACTGTCATGTGGATGTTTCTCCTCCCCCAGCTCCCCAACTTAGACTCCATTCATGTGTGTAGTCACAGACACAAAATCAGTACAGTATAGCAGAGTGGGTATAAAGTGTAGACTTGGGCCAAATTCCCCAGGTCAAAATGCAGCCCTGCCAGTTGCTTTTGTGGGACCTGGCAAGATCCTTCTACTTGAGCTTCCCCATCTCTAAAATGAGGATGATCGTTGTACCTACTGAATGGGTTTGTTACAATAAGCGAACTTTGTAAAATACTTAGAATAATTAAATCTGTCAGTACATAACCCTTTACCTAGTTGCTTTTAGCAGCTGTATGGTATTACATAGTATGACAGTCCTATGATTCATTCTCCTATTTATGGACATTTTGATTGCTTCCACTTGTTTGCAGTTAGAGATAACGGTGCAGTGAACATTCCTACATGTTTTTATGCACTCTTAGTAGTATATATGAGGTAGATTTTTAAAAGGGTTCATCGAGTGTCAGATTTTAAATTGTCAGGTGCTGCCACATTGCCTTGTTTTTAAAGGCTGTTTAGTTCTACTGACAATATGGAAGAGTGCTTTTTTCTCCACATCTTTGCCCTGCTCTGGACATCACTAGTCTGATTTTTATTAATCTGATAAGTGAAGATTGAGTTTTATTTTAACTTAAAAATTACTGTGATCAGGGGTGCCTTGGTGGCTCAGTTGGGTAAGCATCTCCCTTTGGCTCAGGTCATGATCTCTCTGCATCAGGCTCCCTGCTCAGTGGGGAGCCTGCTTCTCCCTCTCCCTCTGCCTGCCGCTCCCCCCGCTTGTGCTCTCTCTGTCAAAAAAACAAATAAAATCTTTAAAAAAAATTTTTTTTTGTGATTCAGCATATTTCCATCTGCTAATTTGTATTCTTAAATTGATTGATTCATACCTGGCTTAGTTTTCTTTTGGTTTGTTCACTCTTAATGGAGTTTTTCATATTGTGAATATTAGCATTTTGTCTTATATGTTGCTAATATTTTTTTGCAGATTGTTTTTGGTCTTTCACCTTTTTTTATTTTTTACAATGTTTTTATTTTTTAAGTGCTTACATTTTTCCATTTGTATGTTTATGGCTTCCATATTATTTTTGTGCTGTTCCTAGAGTTTTCCAGACATCTTTGAGGTGTGTTAATAGTCTTCTGTAGTTTTGGGGCACCTGTGTAGGCAGTTGGTTGTGTCCAGCTCTTGGTTTCAACTCAGGTTGTGGGTTGTGATTTCTGGGTCATGAGATGAGCCCTGCATCAGGCTCTGTGCTTAGCAGGGAATCTGCTTGAGACTCCCTCTGCCCCTGGCCCTGTATGCACTCTCTAAAATAAATAAATAAAATCTCAAAAAAAAAGAATAGTCTTCTATAGTTTCTTCAGTTTTTAAAGTTTTATTTTTTTACCCTGTTGTGGACTAAATGTGTGCAGAGGATTCAGTTAAACATACCTGTCAGTTAATCCTTGATTGGTATAAAGTTCCTCTCTTGTGTTTCTTGATTTTATAATTTTTTCATTTTAAACCTTTAGACCCAAGAACTTTTATTTTATTTAAAGATTTTATTTATTTATTTGACAGAGAGGCAGGCAGAGAGAGAGGAGGAAGCAGGCTCCCTACTGAGCAGAGAGCCCGATGTGGGGCTTAATCCCAGAACCCTTGGGATCACCACCTGAGGCTTTATCCCACTGAGCCACTCAGGCGCCCCTAGACCCAGGGACTTTTCAAAATAGCTTTAGTGAGGGCGCCTGGGTGGCTCAGTGGGTTAAGCCTCTGCCTTCAGCTCAGGGTCATGATCCCGGGGTCCTGGGATCGAGTCCCGCATTGGGCTCTCTGCTCAGTGGGGAGCCTGCTTCTCCCTCTCTCTCTGCCTGCCTCTCTGCCTACTTGTGATTTCTCTCTCTGTGTGTCAAATAAATAAATAAAATCTTTTTTTTTTTTTTTAAAGATTTTATTTATTTATTTGACAGAGAGAGATCACAAGTAGGCAGAGAGGCAGGCAGAGAGAGAGGAAGGGAAGCAGGCTCCCTGCTGAGCAGAGAGCCGATGCGGGACTCGATCTCAGCATCCTGAGATCATGACCTGAGCCGAAGGCAGCGGCTTAACCCACTGAGCCACCCAGGCGCCCAATAAATAAAATCTTAAAAAAAAAAATAGCTTTAATGAAGTATAATTTGCATACCATAAAATTCACACATTATAAGTATACAATTAACTGATTTTTAGTAAACTTGTAGCATTGTGCACCCATTACCCCCAATCCAATTTTTAAAATAAATTTTTTTATGTTAGAATAGTTTTAGATTTATTGAAAAGTTGGAAAGATGATAGAAAGGTTTCCCTATACACTGCATTCAGTTTTCACTGTAAAGTCTTTAATAAATACTGATTCCTAATGAGGCAGTTCATTACGATTGACCAAGTTATTTCTTCGTGTGATATGAGAGAAGATCTAATTTAATTTTGTTCCCAAATGGCCAGTCATCCTGAATTTTTATCTTCTGCAATTTTACATTTTTGGTGAAAGTCAATTCTCTGGGTTACTCATTTTGACAAGAATAATTATGTAAAAAGTTACTAGATTGGGACATCTGGGTGACTCAGTCAGTTAAGTGTCTGCCTTCAGCTCAGGTCTGATCTCAGAGTCCTGGGAATGGAGCTCCATATTAAGCTATCTGCTCTGTGGGGAGTCTGCTTCTCTCTCTCTCTCTCAAATAAATGTCTTTTTTTTTTAAAGTTGTTATGTCATTTTCTTCAAGTATATGTGTTTTTTTTTTTTTTTTAAGGAGGAAATCAGTGTTGAAGTTAATTTTGCTATTATGTAATGGAGAGCATTTTTTTATTTACATATATAGGGTCATACAGTAGGTTTAAAGCCAGGTCTAGAACCCTAACTGAGTTTTTCCATACCAGCATGCTCTTAGGGAAACTTTAATTATTACTTCTCTCTCTCTTTTTTAATTGGATTACAGGTTCATAGAAACAAATTAATCTTAAATCTTGGTTCATGACATTGTCACCTCTGGCCTATGCATAGCCTCCCTGTTTATTATTTGTTTCATAATGGACACCTACGTATCCACCAGCTCACTCAAGAATTATTAAGTCTAAGTTACATTATGCTTTGTGGATTTTACCCTTCCATTTACCTGCCCCCAGAGGTGAACTAGCTCCAAGCTGCCTTCCCTGCTTCAATTAGATGAGATGGTGATCTTTCCCTTTCCATTGTCTTGACCTTAGGACAAGGTGCTTTTCAGTGCTGGGAATCAGCTCATAGTCCCAGTGGAATCGAGTAGGTCCCCTCAGATGTTCTCATATGGAGCAGACCTCCTCCTCCTCGATGCTCTGAGCAATGTGAACAGCCTGGAAAACCAGGCACTGCTAGGTTTGTGCGTTGCCATAGGCGGAGGAGACGCTTCCTTCTTTTGTAGTGTGTTGTGGATAAACAGCCTCACAGGGTTGTTAGGGCCACCCCTTTCTTCTACTCTTCATGTATGATGGTGGCTTTTCTACCTTTGTCTGGTAGAAGCAGCGTATTAGCTCAATTCCACTCGAATAATTTTTTTTTATTATTGCATAGATTCTGTATATGCTTTGATGTGTTCCAAACAGAAGAATTAATAAATTATGTAACCTACCCTAAAGCAGCAGCAGCATGCTAGGGACTTGAAATAACAGGGTTTGGAGTCTAGCTTCAATGCTTCTGTTGTGACTTAAAGCAGATTGTTTCTATTATTTTTAACCAATATGTATGTCAAGGAAGTCTGGTTTGGGAATGGATGCCTGGTATAGGGCAGCAACACAGGATTTTGAAGGTCTGGGTTTGAGTGCTGATTCCAGCACTCTTTGGCAAACAGATTAAATCCTCTCGACCCTGGGTTCCTTATTCATATAATCTGGCCATATTATCTTGTCTGCTTCTCAAGACCAATATGGCATGTATCTGAGAAAATGCAGTAGAAGTATAGTTGTGTGCCTTCCAGGGATATTGAAAACAATTCAATGTACAAAAAAGAAAGAATTTTGATGTTGAACGAATTAGCAATTTCCTAGTTACAGGTGACAGACAATACAACTTAGTATAGGTAAAAAGATTTACCTATACCTAATCTTTATCTTATTTGCAAGATTTTGGGTGTTGACTCATGGTACTTAGAACTTCAACAACTTAGCCACAGAGGACGGGGATATGGCTGGATATCAGGAACAATTAAAATCAGGGATTTAAACGCTGTTAAGATTTATTTCCTTGTTTTCCTTCTGTCTGGATAGGCTTCATTTTTCTATAGGAGGAGAGGGGCAGGAAGCAGCCACTTAGAGCTCTTGAATTTTTCATGTTAGTGCTTCATCTAGGACTGGCCTGCGGAAGGGGCCCTGATGAGGCTGAGGTCAGGGCACCATCTATACACTAACCCGTGGTGCTCATGGGAGGACCCTCGTCACATAACATGTCAGTTGGCACTTCCCATAGTTACCGTGTGGAATAGTGAGGTGGTTTCTAGGGAAACTGCCCTGTAGACAATATGTAGTACATGAATTAATTGTAATTGCCCTCTGATTCATGATGACTCTGGCCACATGGGCTGGTTTAAATTCAGAATGGCTTAGGATGGGTTTCTGAGTAGCTTTCTTTTTTTTTTTTTTTTTAAATATTTTATTTATTTATTTCACAGAGAGAGATCACAAGTAGGCCGAGAGGCAGGTGGGGGGGTTGGGGGGAAGGGGAAGCAGACTCCCCGCTGAGAAGAGAGCCCAAAGCAGGGCTCGATCCCAGGACCCTGGGATCATGACCTGAGCCGAAGGCAGAGGCTTTAACCCACTGAGCCACCCAGGTGCCCCTCTGAGCATCTTTGAACGTGCCTGCTTCACTCATTGCCCCTCTGAACTCTGCCAGCTTCTCCCAGGAGGGTGTCATGCTGCTCAGATCCCTTCCAGCCCCTGCTTGAGTTGGGCTTCTTACCAGGGCAGAGAACTGTGTTATGAGGAGCCAAGTCTTGCCAGAACACCAAGAATGCAAGTGGGGGCACTCTTTAGCCGTGGATGTCAGAGCAGAGTTGGGAAGGACTAATATTCAGTAGCCCACGAAGATGAGTATTTCATGTTTATCTTTGTGTTCAAATCTCTCTTCCCTCCACCTGCACTTTCAGAAGGTCGTAAACATAAGTATCAAGACATACATATTCATTTTCTCTCGAGTTCATACTTACCAGTGGGGCTGGGCCTTGGAAAAGCACATGCCTATGGTAAATATCAAGGCACTGATTGTGAGACATGTGCTCTGGAGGTTAGTTTTTATTGCTACCAACTGTGTTCGGGTTGCTATAGTAACTAAGAGTTCAGCTCCTTGGTTTCAAGTGCTCTGTGAATAAATTTTGATCCGGCTTTGGTAAAGTGAAACAACCTGAGTGAGGTCCGGGATCTTAGGGTGGGGTCACTCTACCACACTACCTCACTACCAAGATGGCAGCTTGTCAGTGACCTGGAGTCAGGCGGAGGCTGCTCTAGCTGAGACTGCTTTCTCAGTGCTCTTGCCGGCATAGTATATCAAGATGAACCGGGTTTGAGTTTCACATCTGAATTTTGGCAACAAAGCCAAAAGAAAAAATCACAGTAAAAGAAATAAAGGAATCAGCACTTCCTAAGTATATATTTTGGGCTAGCCACTTTATACATTATTATTATTATCCTAACTGCAGCCCTAACAGGATGGGCACCCTTCTTGTAGAAAGAGAAACCAAGGGCACCTGGGTGGCTCAGTGGGTTAAGCCGCTGCCTTCGGCTCAGGACATGATCTCAGGGTCCTGGGATCGAGTCCCACATTGGGCTCTCTGCTCACCGGGGAGCCTGCTTCCTCCTCTCTTTCTCTGCCTGCCTCTCTGCCTCCTTATGATCTCTCTCTGTCAAATAAATAAATAAAATCTTAAAAAAAAAAAAAAAAAGAAAAGAAAAAGATAGAGAAACCAAGGTTTGCAGAGGGCTTTGGCAGCTTGTCTCAAACCTGTCCTCATGACCAGCAGGACAAGTGTTGTATTTGCCTTGTAACGTATAGATTTTGTTCTGTTGTTCTTCTTTTGAAAACCTCTAAGCCTCAGTTGTCTTTGCCAGTAGAATTGGGGAAAACAGTACTTAGGTAATAAAACTTACAGACTAAAATGAGATTTATATGCATGCGAAATGCTTGTCTACTACAGACCAGGATATCACTTCCCAGCTAATATTTTCTGCATGTCTCCTAATTTGCACTTTTTCTGGTTATGCTACTTGGTTTATATCAGAAGCAAGAATAGACTAAGTTTGGAAAGAACACGCCATCAACTAATTTCTCCATTGTTACCAAGTTGTAAGTGAAGTTTATTAAATAAGATCCTGTTTTTAAGTAAGACATACTTTAAATCTAAAGACTGACTTTGATCTCTACCTAGTCTCATTTCTAGAAGTTTGTAAGGTTTTGACATAGTGATGAAACATTTATGTAGCCTTATTTCCAGCATTTACCTCTCATGATGGGAGCTAGTGAGGATGATCTGGCTGGACCTAGAGAAGGGGAGAGAAAGAGACAGGGTCCATGATGTGGCTCTTGGGCCCTGTTCTTTGTGATCAGTATTGGGTGACTTTCGGCTTCCTTGGACTCTGATGAAGGTAATCACCTTGCCCCAGGTCTTTGTCTTTTCGTTTGATAGAATCTTTATATGTCACTGAAAATAAAGGTTTTATCTTCAGATAAGCTGACGCTGTAGTGATTAAAGGGCTTAGGTCAGGACCAGCACATAACTTATTAACGCACAGTAAATTCTAGCTAGAATGGTAATTGCCTTGTTGCAATGATGAGCTTGAATAAGGAAGCTTGGTAAGAGTACCCAAAATATAAATACGTTTAATGTTGGTTCATTTTTTTTTTTAACATCTTTGTTTTATTTTATTTTTTTAGTGTTCAAAGATTCATTGTTTATGCATCACACCAGTGCTCCTTGCAATATGTGCCCTCCTTAATACCCACCACGAGGCTCACCCATCCCCCATGCCCCTCCTTCCAAAACCCTCAGTTTGTTTCTGAGTCCAGTCTCTCATGGTTTGTCTCCCACTCTGATTTCCCCCGATTCACTTGTCCTAATGTCCTCCATGTTATTCTTTATGCTCCACAAGTAAGTGAAACCATATGATAATTGACTTTCTCTGCTTGACTTATTTCACTCAGCACAATCTCCTCTAGTCCCATCTGTGTTGATACAAAAAGAAGGGTATATATCTTTTCTGATGGCTGAGTAATATTCCATTGTATATATGGACTGCATCTTCTTTAGCCATTCCTCTGTTGAAGGGCATCTTGGCTCTTTGCACAGTTTGGCGGTTGTGGACGTTGCTGCTATGGACACTGGGGTACATATGGCCCTTTGTTTTACTGTGTCTTTATCTTTGGGATAAATACCCAGTAGTGCAATTGCAGGGTCATAGGGTAGCTCTGTTTTTAATTTTTTGGGGAATCTCTACGGTTTTCCAAAGTGGCTGCACCAACTTGCATTGCCACCCACAGTGTAAGAGGGTTCCCCTTTTTCCACATCCTCTCCAACACATGTTATTTACTGTCCTGTTGATTTTGACCATTCTACCTGGTGTAAGGTGGTATCTCAATGTGGTTTTGTTTTGAATTCCCCTGATGGTTAGTGATGATGAACATTTTCTCATGTGTCTATTAGCCATTTGTATGTTTTTATTATTTTTTTTAATTTAAATTTTTTAAAATTAACATATAATGTATTATTAACCCCAGGGGTACAGGTCTGTGAATCACCAGGTTTACATACTTCACAGCACTCACCATAGCACATACCTTCCCCAATGTCCATAAGCCCACCTCTTCCTCCCTACCCCTCTACCCCCACAACCCTCAGTTTGTTTTGTGAGATTAAGAGTTTCTTATGGTTTGTCTCCCTCCTGATCCCGTCTTGTTTCATTTATTCTTTTCCTAACCCCCAACGCCCCCCACGTTGCCTCTCAACTTCCTCATGTTAGTGAGATCATATGATAATTGTCTTTCTTCGATTGACTTATTTCACTAGCATAATACCCTCTAGTTCCATCCACGTCATCGCAAATGGCAAGATTTTATTTCTTTTGATGGCTACATAGTATTTCATTGTGTGTGTGTGTGTCTGTGTGTGTGTGTGTGTACACACCACATCTTTATCCATTCATCTGTTGATGGACATCTAGGTTCTTTCCATAGTTTGGATATTGTAGACATTACTGCTATAAACATTGGGGTGCACATGCCCCTTCGGATCACTACATTTGTATCTTTAGGGTAAATACCCAGTAGTGCGATTGCTGGGTCGTAGGGTAGCTCTGTTTTCAACTTTTTGAGGAACTTCCATGCTGTTTTCCAGAGTGGTTGCACCAGCTTGCATTCCCACTAACAGTGTAGGAGGGTTCCCCCTTTTCCGCATCCTTGCCAGCATCATTTCCTGACTTGTTCATTTTAGCCATTCTGGCTGGTGTGAGGTGGTTTTGATTGTATTTCCCTGATGCCGAGTGATGTGGAGCACTTTTTCATGTGTCTGTTGGCAATTTGGATGTCTTCTTTGTAGAAATGTCTGTTCATGTCCTCTGCCCATTACTTGATTGGATTATTTGTTCTTTGGGTGTTGAGTTTGATTAAGTTCTTTATAGATTTTGGATACTAGCCCTTTATCTATTATGTCGTTTCAATATATCTTCTCCCATTTTGTCTGCTGTCTTTTGGTTTTAACTGTTTCCTTTGCTGTGCAAAAGATTTTGATCTAGGGCACCTGGGTGGCTCAGTGGGTTAAGCCGCTGCCTTCGGCTCAGGTCATGATCTCAAGGTCATGGGATCGAGTCCCACATCGGGCTCTCTGCTCAGCGGGGAGCCTGCTTCCTCCTTTCTCTCTCTGCCTACTTGTAATCTCTCTCTGTCAAATAAATAAATAAAATCTTTAAAAAAAAAAAAAAGATTTTGATCCTGATGAAGTCCCAATAGTTCATTTTTGCCCTGTGTCCCTTGCCTTTGGCGATGTTCCTGGGAAGAAGTTTCTGTGGCTGAGGTGGAAGAGGTTGGTGCCTGTGTTCTCCTCAAGGATGTTGATGGATTCCTTTCTCACATTGAGGTCCTTCATCCATTTTGAGTCTATTTTCATGTGTCGTGTAAGGAAATGGTCCAATTTCATTTTTCTCCTTGTGGATGTGCAATTTTCCCAACACCATTTGTTGAAGAGACTGTCTTTTTTCTATTGGACATTCTTTCTGCTTTGTCGAAGATTAGTTGACCATAGAGTTGAGGGGTCTATTTCTGGGCTCTCTCTTGTATTCCATTGATCTGTGTGTCTGTTTTGTGCCAGTACCATTCCATCTTGATGATAACAGCTTTGTAATAGAGCTTGAAGTCTGGAATTGTGATGCCACCAACTTTGGCTTTCTGTATGTTTTCTTTTGAGAAGTGTCTGTTCATGTCTTCTGCCCATTTTTTGACATGATCACCTGGATTTTGGGTGTTGAATTTGAGGATTTCTTTCTAGATCTTGGATATCAGCCCTTTGTCTGTAATGTCATTTGTGAACATCTCCCATTCTGTGGGTTGCCTCTTTGTTTTATTGACTGTTTCCTTTGCTGTACAGCTTTTTATCTTGATGAAGTCCTAACATTCATTTTCACTTTTGTTTCCTTTGCCTTTGGAGACATGTCTTGAAAGAAGTTGCTGTGGCCGATGTTGAAGAGGTTACTGCCTATGGTCTCCTCTAGGATTTTGATAGATTCTTGCCTCACATTGAGGTCTTTCATCCATTTCCAGTTTATCTTTGTGTATGGTGTCATGGAGCGGAAGAATAAACATTGTTAAAATGTCTATACAGCCCAGAGCAATCTATACTTTCAGTGCCATCCCTTTCAAAATTCCACCAGCATTCTTCAAAGTGCTGGAACAAATAATCCTAAAATTTGAATGGAACTGTAATGTTGGTTCATTTTAACTTAATCTTCCCCTGATTTGTAAGCTTGCCACGAGAGATTAAGTACCAAATGTTCTCTTGAGGGTTTTTTTTTTTTTTAAAGATTTTATTTATTTATTTGACAGAGAGAGAGAGATCACAAATAGGCAGAGAGTCAGGCAGAGAGAGAGGGGGAAAGAGGCTCCCCGCCGGGCAGAGAGCCCGATGCAGGGCTTGATCCCAGGATCCTGAGATCATGGCTTAAGCCACTGAGCCACCCAGGAGCCCTTCTCTTGAAGGTTGTAGGCAGGCTCTGCCTGTTCTATCCCTGCACATGGGAGTGGGGAGGCCAGTGTGTTTGGGCAGGTGACAGGGACAGGGGGGTACTGGTGATCAACATTAGACATCTGCAGAAACTGGAACAGCATTTTCATTTTCAACCAGGGCCAAGAAGGAGTGCTGACTCTCAGGATCCTAGATTCTCACCCCAGGAAAGATTTTGCTGTTATCTGTGGCCTCAGAGGGGACAGAATAGAACAAAAGTAGGAGCGCCCTATTCGTCTGCAGACTTAGGGCTCAATCTTGGGGAGGCGAGAGCATCATGGAGAGCCAGTTTAGGGAGTTGTGATGAATGGTGAGGTGGGAGGTTGAAAATGCTTGAGCTAGTGGGTGTCTCTGTGGCTCTTTGAAAGCAAAGATTCTTATATTTCTGGCACTGCAGTAAATGTTAACTGTAGTTGTCATGGTCTAAGTGGGTCACTTGTCTGTGATGTGTAGGAAAAGTTTGTGGTCCCTTAGCAGTTTTCAAACCATAGCAAGCATCAGGATCATGTGGAGGGCAGAGTTAAAAAGGGGCTTGCTGGCCCACCCCCGTGGTTTCTCATCCTCAGGAATGGCACATGAGAGTGTGTGGTTCTAGCAAGTTCTCAGGTACTGTAGATGTTCTGGGAGTGGGGACCACGCTTTGAGAACCACTGTGCCATAGAAGCAAGCTGCAGCTGTAACACCGCATCCCCAGAGAGCTTTTGAGAGAAGTCGAGGCCTTTTCCATGCTATGGCATACTTAGAAAATGGTATTGTTGTACAGAGCAGTAAACTTAAAGGGGATGTGGATCCCCAGATGGTGACTGACCATGGGCTCTAGCTCCGAGGACTTAAGTGTTCTGTGCCTCATGGCACACCTGTTGGGGTGTGCTGACACAGGGTACATGAGTCTACAGCAGGATTTCCGTTTTCAGGACAATGAGATCACAGATTGAGTATGAGGTTTCTACACTGCTCCCCACTTTGAAACTTAGGAGCGGCAGAGTTCACCTTTGCTGGTATACGTTAGTAATTCCCTGTGGGCAACGTCAGTTTGGGCAGGGGACCTTGTGTTAGCTAAATCCTCAGTGGCATCTGATTAATATAAATTAATTATAAATTAATATAAATTAATCTGATTAATCTGATTGACATAAATTAATCAGATTTGCTCAAGCCTCGTCCACCATCTCATCACTTGTCGGATTAGTTCCTTGGAGAGCATCTCTGTTCAACCCGCTGAGGGCAGAGGAACCTCTTGACAGTGCTTTCTGGAGGCAATTTTGAGGCTTTGTTGAGCGAGCATCTATGAGAGTAAAACAACCCAAAACAGGAAAAACGAGTTGGGCCACTTGCTGTAGTGCCAGAGAAGGTGGACCTCAGGTGGTAAACACTGGAGATGGTACTTTGAGATTATGGTGCTCTTCCCTCTGATGTCTGCTATGTTTCTCCACTTAACTTACCAAGCAGGAAAAGCCTTTCTGTTTCCCTTTGGAGGGTGGTGTTCCTACACTCTGATCTCAACAGAGACCCCTGGTGACGAAGCACGTATTCGTTTTAATTTTCAAGTCCGTTTAATCCACAGTAGTTTTGTTTCAAAATTGTCTCTAACAACATTCGTCTGATAAGCAAGTAAAACTCTTCAGAGTGGATACACGTCATACCGGTTAGGGTGTGGTGAGGAGGGAAGGCGCTGAGAATGGTTCCTGTTGTTTCGGGGAATAGTCAGCACCTAGATAACAGGAGTACCTCCAGCCATCCTTAAGTGACCGAGGTGGCTGTTAGTTGTGCCAGAAAGAGTTTGTCTTTGGAGTCAGGCAGACCAGGGTTCCAATCCTCCCTCTACCAAGTGACCTTGGGCCGATTAATTTATTCACAAAGACTCAATTTCCTCATCTGAAAATGGAGATAGTCCTATCTCTCCTGGCAGTGGTGAGGAACAAACAAGGCCAGGTTTTGTAGGCATGTGACCGATACTCAAACAGGTGAACTTTCCCTTCCGTTCTCAGAGGTCAGTGACTTGTGTCACATTGACCCCACCACTTGGATGTGGGTGGAGCCTGTGTTGTGTGGACTGGGAATGAAGAGGGGGCCAAGAGGAGAGTGGGGGTTGGTTGTCATTGCTCTTTTTGAGTTATGCTAATTGCAGACGACCTTGGTTTGTGTGGAGAGCAGTGTTTACCCACACTTGGTTTTGGGAGAGGGAAGGTTTCCTTTCAAAGTGACCTAAACCTTTCTTGACCTTTTTGTGCCATCTCTGACTTGAAGAAAGTCAGGGTGGGGCGGCTGCACAGAAGCCCAGAGCGCAGGCACCCATGATGGTGGAGATGATCCGATCCAGGGAAGGAGGGGCCGTGATGATAGTTGCTGGGGGGACACCAAGGTGGCGCTGGAGCCACCCCTTTTGTTTGCCTTTTGGCACCCCACAGGGACTTAGGATGTTTTTATTAACTCTCCAAGGAGCGTTAGATGTTATTTATTACCAGGATTTTTTTCACAAGTGCATAATCAGAACACTTCTAATAAGTATAATTAAAATGGAGGATTTTTTTTTTAAAAAGGATTTTATTTATTTATTTGAGAGAGTACGAGCAGGAGGAAGGGCAGAGAGGCAGAGGGAGAAGCAGGCTCCCCGCTGAGTATGGAGTCCAACCTGGGACTCTAGCCCAGGAACCCAAGATCATGACCTGAGCCCAAGGCAGGCACTTAACTGATTAAGCTACCCAGGTGCCCCAGGTATAATTAAATTTTGAATAAAAATTTGTCCTCGTTGTAATTACCTCTTGTGAAAATCTTTTGAAATTACTTTATTTGAATGTATTTTATTTTGACATTTCAGAAGCACTTTAGTTCTTTCTTAATGGGAGTAGGACTCTTAGTGGAACTTTCCTATGTATCACCCTAAATTACTTATTTGTATTCTTTAAATGTGGTCTGTGTGAGTACTTGTCCTTTTTGAAGTTAGTCTTGAGTGAGTCTGAGTCACTCTTTAGTTGGTTAGATGTATGTCTTCTCCACAGCCACTGTGTATGTCCGTCCCTCCTCTTTCTTCTCTTGTTAAAAGATTTCATTTACTTATTCATCAGAGAGCACAAGCAGGAGGAGCAGCAGGCTCCTGTGTGGGGCTCCACGTGGGGCTTGGTTCCAGAATGCTGGGACCATGACCTGAGCCAAAGGCAGATACTTAACCAGCTTGCCACCCAGGCATCTGCTTCCTTCTGCTGTCTTGTTTTTCCCTTTCACAATGTCTGAATGTGGGATGGGGTGCTACTAGGACCAGCACCTCCTCAAACAGAAGCCATTTAAGGGAAGCCAATTGGGCCTGCTGTGTGGATTTCTGCAGCATCCGTACACCCCCACACCCCCTGCTTTACTTGGGTCTCCTCCCCACTGAAAGGCTCTGGGGTGGGAGTAGGGGATCAGGCCTCCAGGCTGGCCCCAAGGCTCTACCCGGCTTCAGAGCAGTACCCACCGGCTCTCAAACTTTTCTTTCCCCTCAGTACTTATGCTTAAAAGGCCTCTTTTTTTACTTCATAGTTGCACTCTGCTTTCTACTGACCCTAATCCCTTAGAGCTTTTCTCAGGATAGTTTAGGAATGTTGTTCACTATTTTTTATTGAGTATTAAGCCTCGTTTTTCTCAGGTTCTAAAGCTTTAAAAATTTACAACAGTTATTAGAATGGTGGGTTTTATTTGCTTATTGTCAAGAATTTGAGCTGCATCATCAAGTTTTGTGGACTGGCTGAGGACCCAATCAGTAATACCAGTGCCGCTCAGAAATCCCTTTGTGGGGCGCATCAGGCGAACCTGCCTTTGGCTCAGGTCATGAGTCCTGGGGTGGAGCCCCATATGGGGCTCCCTGCTCAGCAGGAAGCCTGCTTCTCCCTCTCCCACTCCCCCTGCTTGTGTTCCCTCTATTCCTGTGTCTCTCTCTCTGTCAAATAAATAAATGAAATCTTAAAAAAAAAAGAAATGCCTCTGCTCAAAAAAAAAAAAAAGGAAATGCCTCTGCTCACTCCAGGAAACACAGGCTGAGGACTCCTGTGTAAGTGCCCACTGGGGCTGCTGTTCTTTGAATGCAGCAAGTTTGCGTTGGTACTATGAGAAAAGGAATAATTCAGCTTCTTTCGGGAAAAATGAAGGATAGGAAAAAAAAAATACCTTACTCCCTGTTTTACAAACACATTTTGCCTTTGCCTAGAGATTGTTAAGCTCCTTTTCGGGACAAAGCCTGCTTCTTATTTATCTTTGAGTCTGGCTGGAGAATTTTTTCTTTTTAATCTACAATGCATTATAAATTTGCATATCATACTTGCACTGGGGCCATGTTAATAATTAATCTTCCCTGCATTGTTCTAACTTTAGCATACCTTCTGCCAAAGCAAAGCACTGCCTTGGGATTTTCTGTGTAAAAATGCATAAAAAAGGTTTAAAAACTGGAGCTCTGTGCTGGAGGGTGAAGTGAGGGGTCAAGCTGGTCTGGTTCTGCTGACTCAAAGACCTGAAGGTCAGCTCAGAGCAGCTCATTTGATAAGATGTTTGGATATGTACAGCATAGAAGTTCAGCAGTAATAAACGAGATCACCTTTCTGCAGCCAGTTCTGGGCTCTTGATTTGTGCCTGGTACCATGCTGGGCTCTGGAGACCCAGGGAAAGGTAGGAGGCAGCCCAGGGAGGGGTGGCGGATTGTAGCAGAGGCTTTTGAGGGAGCCGTATAGTTCAATCCCACATTAACCTTTATCCTAAGTGTAGGTGCTTGGAAAAGGTGTCTATTTCTCTGAGTCATAGCTTCCTCATTTCTGAAAAGGGAATGTTAGTATTTATCTGTACGCTTGTGCCTACTGAATGATCTGTGTTTATTGTTTGACACATTGTAAGCGGGCAGAAAGTTGTGGTCTTAAGAATAGTCCACTGCCCCCTGAAGTTAGAACAATGACGGGAGCAAGCCATCATTATTCTGGTTGGGAACGCCTGTAAGGCCGTGCCTAAGTGCTCTCCTGTGGGAGGCTTGTGTGCACAGGTGCTGAGCGAGACCGAGCGCAGGTGGCTGCCTCATCTCTCAGCAAAGACATGTGTGGAAGGCCTCTGGGGCTTATGGGCATGGCCACTACTTGGTAATGAGCCAAGACTTGAAGCCCAATTAAGGATTATCTGGCAAAGACAGAGGAAGGGCTTATTCTTCCAGGCACTAAGAAGTCTGCAAGTACACCCAGGTGCCTTTCTTTGGTAAGGTTTCGATTTCAGGTTTGCCAGAACAGTAGAGCTTTGCAGCCTCAGCTCAAGTTGTGAAGAGGAAAAACATGGAAAAGTGTTAAATGGGTCTTTAAGTAAAGGAAGTCTTTTGAAATTCTGATGAAGTGTCCATGATAAGAATAGACCTTTGAGGGACGCCTGGGTGGCTCAGTTGGTTAAGCAGCTGCCCTCGGCTCAGGTCATGATCCCAGCGTCCTGGGATCGAGTCCCACATCGGGCTTCTTGCCTGCTTCTCCCTCTGCCTGTGCTTGCTCTCTCTCCCTCTCTCTCTGATAAATAAATAAAATCTTTAAAAAAAAAAAAAAAGAATAGACCTTTGACTTGGGGAGTGTTTGCCTGTGAAGCTTGGCAGTGGTGTCAAGTTCTAGGGAATCCACTGGGAGCTGAGAATGGCTCCCACCTGTCCGTGTCCCCATGCGGGGACATCTAAGCACACTCCCTTGCAAGCCACCCACTGGTTTCCCAGTTGCCGCCAAATGCCCACTTTCCGAAGGAAGTGATCCCATTTCTGGCTTGAGGGACTGCTAATCAAGAATACCTTATGTACTTCAAGTGGTGGGTAAAGAGGTATCGTGGTATGTGTTACTGCAGTGATGGAAAGGAGCAGGTCCCGTTTCAATGCTATGCTTAATGGGAAACAAGGTGTAAACTGTGTGTGTCATAGGGAAATACGCTGTATTGGTGCTGAACCTAATTGTAAGGACTTAATAGCAAAATAGTCTGCTTTCACATTTAAATACTTGCAGAAGTTCTTTATTTACATCAGCTGGCTTTAATTTCAAAACCCAGCATCTTCTGAGTTTTTACTATGCTCATCAAGGTACTGTGCTAAATATGGTGTATTCTTATCTCATTGGCCTGTAAACAGAACTTTATGACATAGGGCGTTTCCCCATTGACCATGCCACTAATTTTTTTTTTAGTTATGGTTAAATTAACATAAAATGTTATATCAGTTTCAGGTGTACGACGTAATGATTCCACAACTGTCTATATTCCTCATTGCTCATATGATAAGTATAGTCACCACTTGTCACCAGACAACCTTATTACAATCTTACTGACTGTATTTTCTATGCTGAACTTTTCATCTTTCTGACTTGTTTTGTAACTGGAAGTTTGCACCTCTTTTTTTTTTTTTTTAAGAGTTTATTTATTTATTTGATAGAGATCACAAGTAGGCAGAGAGGCAGGCAGAGAGAGGGAGGGGGAAGCAGGCTCCCTGCTGAGCAGAGAGCCTGACATGGGGCTCCATTCCAGGACCCTGAGATCATGACCTGAGCCGAAGGCAGAGGCTTAACCCACTGAGCCACTCAGGCACCCCAAGTTTGCACCTTTTAATTCCCCTTTTTTTTTTTAACCTATCCCCCGACCCACGTCCCCTCCAGCAACCACAGGTTTGTTCCTTGTATTGAAGATCTGGTTTTTTGGGGCGCCTGGGTGGCTCAGAGGGTTAAGCCTCTGCCTTCAGCTCAGGTCATGATCTCAGGGTCATGAGATCAAGCCCCGCATTGGGCTCTCTGCTTAGCAGGGAGCCTGCTTCCCCCTCTCTATTCACCTGCCTCTTTGCCTACTTGTGATCGCTGTGTGTTAAATAAATAAAAATCTTAAAAAAAAAAAAAAGATCTGGTTTTTGTCTCCCTTTTTCTCTGTTTATTCATTTATTTCTTAAATTCCATATATGAGTGAAATCATGTGGTATTTGTTTTTCTTTATCTGACTTATTTGACTTAGCTTGACTTACATGACTAACATAGCTTCTAGGTCCATTCATGTTGTTGCATATGACCAGATCTCATTCTTTTTTGTGGCTGAGTAACTTTATTCCATATACATCACATCATCTTTGCCCAGTCAGCTGTCATTGGACACTGGTTGTTTCCACATCTTGGCTGTTGTAAATAATGCTGCAATAAACACAGGGAGGGATGCATATATCTTTTTGAATTAGTGTTTTTGTTTTCTTTGGGCAAATGGCCAGTAGTGGAATGACTGGATCGTATGGCCTATTTTTAATTTTTTGAGGAGCCTCCATACTGTTTTCCACAGTGGCTGTACCAGTTTGCATTCCGTCCAGTAGTGCCTGAGGGTTCCTTTTTCTCCACACCTTTACCAGTGTCTTGTCTTTTTGTTGTTGTTATCATCATTATTTTGTCTTCTTATTATTTCTTTTTGATTTTGGCCTTTCTGGCGGATGTAAAGTGATACCTCATAATGGTTTTGATTTGCATTTCCCTGATGATTGGTGATGTTGAGCATCTTCTCATGTGTCTCTTGGCCATTTGTGTGTCGTCTTGGGAGAAATGTGTCAGGTCCTTTGCCCATTTTTAATCAGATTATTTGGTTTTTCTGGATGCTGAGTTCATGTATTTTAGATATTAATCCGTTATTGGATGTATCATTCGCAAATACCTTCTCTCATGCAGTGTCTTGCTTCTTTGTTTTGTTGATCGTTAACTTTGCTGTGCGAAAGTTTTATTTTGGGGTAATCCCGGTAGTTTATTTTTGCTTTTGTTTGCCTTGTCTCAGGAGACAGACCTAGAAAAATGTTTCTATAGCTGATGCCAAAAAGATTACTGCCTGTGTTTTCTTCTAATTGTTGTATGGTTTCAGGCCTCCCAGTTAGGTCCTTAAGCCATTTTGAGTTTATTTGTGTATTTGGTGTAGGACAGTGATCCAATTCCAGCCTGGGCATACTGCGGTCCAGTTGTGCAGCCCCATCTGTTGGAGAGACTGTTTTCTCCAGGTTTTGTGTTCTTGCCTCTTTTGTCTAGTTTGACCGTATGAGTGTGGTCTGTTTCTGCGCTCTCCATTCTGTTCCACTGATACGTGTGTCTAATTTTTGTCCCAGTACCATGCTGTCTTGAATACTTCAGCTTTTTAGTGTATCTTGCAGTCCAGGGTTGTGATACCTCCAGTTTTGTTGTTCTTTCCCAAGATTGCTTTGGCTTTTTGGAGTCTTTGTGCCTTCATACAAATTTCAGATATTCTAGTTCTGTGAACAATGCTGTTGGTATTTTGATAGGGACTGCATTACATCTGTAGATTGCTTTGGGTACTATGGACATACAAACAATAATTGTTCTTACAATCCGAGAGCATGGAGTATCTTTCCATTTGTGTGTGTCATCTTAAGTTTTTTTCTATCAGTTTTTTTATGGTTTCATGTGTCTGTTGGCCATCTGTTCGTCTTCTTTGGGAAAATGTCTATCAGGTCCTCTGCCCATTTTTAATCAGATTGTTTGGTTTTTCCTGATAACTGAGGTCGTGTATTAAGAACAGAGCCATTGAAAATGTATGTTAAAGGAGAATAGGTGCACCTGGGTGGCTCAGTGGGTTAAGCCTCTACCTTCGACTTAAGTCGTGGTCTCAGAGTCCTGAGATCGAGCCCCACATCAGACTCTCTGCTCAGCAGGGAGCCTGTTTCCTCCTCTCTCTCTGCCTACTTGTGATCTTGTGATCTTTGTCAAATAAATAAAATCTTAAAAATAAGATAAACAAATCTCTCATTGAAGAACTATAGCAGAAGTCAGTTTGCGCTTCTTAATTTCTTCTGTGGCTTCAACATTCCATATTTAGTGTGGATAGGTTAAGAAGAACCAGTGTCGGGGCGCCTGGGTGGCTCAGTGGGTTAAGCCACTGCCTTCGGCTCAGGTCATGATCTCAGGGTCCTGGGATCGAGCCCCGCATCGGACTCTCTGCTCAGCAGGGAGCCTGCTTCCTCCTCTCTCGCTGCCTGCCTCTCTGCCTGCTTGTGATCTCTCTCTATCAAATTAATAAAAAAAAAAAAAAAAAAAAAATCTTAAAAAAAAAAAAAAGAAGAACCAGTGTCTTTTGTCCTAGATTAGTTGTTTTCTAACTGTGGTGCCCAAACAGCAGCATAAGCATTACCTTAGAACTTGTTAGGGATGAAAATTCTTGGGGCGCCTGGGTGGCTCAGTTGGTTAAGCGTCTGCCTTTGGCTCAGGTCATGATCCCGGGGTCCTGGGATTGAGCCCCGTGTTGGCCTCCCTCTCAGTGGGGAGTCTTCTTCTCCTTCTGCCACTACCCTGCTTGTGTTCTTGTGCTCTTTATAAAATAAAATAAAATTTTAAAAAAATGAAAGGAAAGGAAAACAAATGAAATGAAAATTCTTGCCCTAACCCAGACTCAGCCTAGATAAAATGAGATTAGTCCTTGTATATGGGGTGGAGCAATGGATAATCTTTCTGCCTGGTCACATCAGGATGAGGGTCAGGTAATTGGGATTTTTTCCCCTTCTTTGTAATTCTGGACTTGTTAACAATGGCATCAGTTGTGTATTGGTAGGAATATGGGTTTGATTGTTAACACTAACTAACAATAACAAGGTGGGTTAACAGTATTAATAAGCCCAATAAGTATTAGGTAATTTTATATGTGATATTTTCCTTCATTTCTTTCCCCTTTAAATTACAGCGTCAGTATTAACTGTGTCTCCTGGGGCTTTTTCTTTAGGTTAAAAACGTTTCTGCAGGCACACAGGACATGCCTCCTCCCCCTTCTGACTATGTGGACAGAGTGGACAGTCCTGTGGCCTACTCTTCTAATGGTAAAGTGAATGACAAGAGGCCCTATCCGGAGTCTTCCTACAAGTCAACACCGTAAGTAGCATCTTCCTCCTTCAGATAGAATGAGTCTTAAAAATGAGTAATTGGATATACGCTGATAAATCAGTTCCTATTGTACCATTTAAAATAAATGCTTTAAAATAAATAAATAAATTTAACAGTTTCCCAAAGGCTGGAGACTGATCTTTTGCAGTGTTGATGGAGGGTTGGCAGATGAGAAGGGTGGGACTGTCAGCTGGTGGGATCTTCTCCCCCTTCTAAGCTTCTTTTCTCTTGCTGGTTTAAGGGTGAAAGGATAAATCGGGTTTTTCTGCTCTGAAAAAAGTGGTTCTCTTCCCTCTTGCTGGTTTTGAAGTTGAGGTTCAAGTGGAGGATGGTACTGATAGAAGGCAGAGCTGTGTGCGGTTCTGTCTCTCCTTGCCTGTAACTACTAGGTCTCATGAATGGAAGGGGAAGGTTGCAGGTTGATCCACCCCCCAGGCATGTCCATCTTTATTTAACGAGCAGACTTTGTTTGAATTCAGGAATTCTGAGATCTCACTGGCTGTGTTAGATCCTTCATGTTGCTGGGGGATGTGAAACTGATAAAGCCTGTAGGTGTCCGTTTTACAAGTAGTGTAAATAATCTCACACTGAGCTTCTGGCCTAGAGTAGGTGCCATTATGGTTGCTGAAATGGTATCCCTGTTGTGGTTTTAATTTACCGTAAAGCCTAATTCAAATTCAACCTAATGACTAGAGAGGGAAGGGTATTTTGAAATACATTTGTAGACTGGATATAATTTTTGCCTGAGGATGAAAAATTACTCATCTTTTTTTTGAAGATTTTATTTTATTATTTTTTTAAGGTTTTATTTATTTATTTGACAGAGATCACAAGTAAGTAGAGAGGCAGGCAGAGGGGGAGATAGATGGGGAAGCAAACTCCCCGCTGAGCAGAGAGCCTGACTCGGGGCTCTCTGACTCCATCCCAGGACCCTGAGATCATGATCCAAGTGGAAGGCAGAGGCCCCAACACACCGAGCCACCCAGGTGCCCCTGAAGATTTTATTTTTAGGTCACCTCTACACCCACGGTGGGGCTGAAACTCACATGGCCTTGAGATCAAGAGTCACGTATTCCAGCGACTGACTCAGGCAGCCACCCTCTTTTCTATATACAATTCTAGAACTTCAGATTCCTTTGTAGACTAAAAAATAAAGCCTTCCCTGGGTGCCTGCGTGGCTCAGTGGGTTAAATCCTCTGCCTTCGGCTTAGGTCATGATTTTAGGGTTCTGGGATTGAGTCCCACATCAGGCTCTCTGCTCAGCAGGGAGCCTGCTTCCTCCCCTCTCTCTCTCTCTCTCTCTCTGCCTGCCTCTCTGCCTACTTGCGATCTGTCTATCAAATAAATAAATAAATAAATAAAAATCTTTAAATAAAAAAATTTTAAAAATAAAAATAAATTTAAAAAATAAATAAATCTTCCCTTTAACTACTTGGATTGTTTTAAGTTAAAGGTGTATCTGCTGGAAAACTTGGTGTTGCTTCAAAGTTGTATCTCCAGCTCCCGCGCCTACCCCCATCCCTCCCATCTAGTGGTCCACTTTAGGTAGAAATCCCCCCGAATGCACTGTAGTTTGGGCACCTGCAGCTGAGTTAATTGTGGAGTCAGTTTGAGACAATAGCTTTTTTTATTACCCTGGAATGGAACTTGGAAACAGGAGTTTGCCTTACCCTCAATACTTATTTTGTTTGGGTCTTTAGAATTGACTATGCTGGGACACCTGGGTGGCTTAGTGGGTTAAAGCCTCTGTCTTTGGCTGGGGTCATGATCTTGGGGTCCTGGGATCGAGCCCCACATCGGGCTCTCTGCTCCTCGGAGAGCCTGCTTCCTCCTCTCTCTCTGCCTGCCTCTCTGCCTACTTGCAGTCTCTGTCTGTCAAATAAATAAATAAAATAAAATAAAAAAGAATTGACTATGCCATTGGTTTCAGTTGTGAATGATTTGGAGGAAGAGCATTTTCTTTGTTCTCCTGTTTGGATTTTGAGAAAAAGCCAAAGTGCTTGAGGCAGTCAGGGGCAAAGGTGTACAAAGTAGAGACACAATCCTTGTAAAAGTTTAAAAGTATGATTTGTATGACTTCCGTGCATACATAATAAATATTTATAATGCATCTTGTGACCAGCTGTGCCTCTAAATTAATTATAAAGCCTGAATGGTTACATAGTATTCCACATACTGTCTCTTTTCATGAAAACCAAGATATTTTCACAAGTTCATTTGCAATAATTTAAAAATCTTACTTATTCTTGAATAAGCCAGTACATTTGTAAATATAAAATGGAAAAGGGACATAGGTTTAGCTTTTGTCCCCCACTACCTAGTTCCTGTTCCTAGAGGCAGCTAGTGTTACCACTTTCTTTTTTTTTAAGTAGGCTCCACACTGGGCTTGAACTCAGGTGCAGAGCTTGAGCTCACAACCCTGAGATCAAAACCTGAGCTGAGATCAAGAGTCAGATGCTTAACCAATTGAGTCACCCAGGCACCCCACCAATTTTTCTTATATAACTCTTTTTTTTTTTTTTTTAAGATTTTATTCATTTATTTGACAGACAGAGATCACAAGTAGTTAGAGAGGCAGGCAGAGAGAGAGAGGAGGAAGCAGTCTCCTCGCCGAGCAGAGAGCCTGATGCAGGGCTCTATTCCAGGACCCTGGGATCACAACCTGAGCTGAAGGCAGAGGCTTTAACCCACTGAGCCACCCAGGTGCCCCTCTTATATAACTCTTGATTTCTCTTAATTTCTCTTATAATTCCATAAATTATTTTTAAAATATGTTGGCCAAAATGTACATTAGTTAGACCTTTCTTTAGAAAATACTGGCATATTGAGGGGGTACCTGGGTGGCCCAGTATATACCTTTGGCCCAGGTCATGGTCTTGGGGTCCTGGAATCGAGCCCCATGTTGGGCTCCCAGTGGGGAGCCTGCTTCTCCTGCTCCCTCTGCCCCCAATTCGTGGTCCCTTGCTCTTCTCCCTCCATCTCAAATAAAAATAAAATCTTTTAAAAAAATACTAACATATTAAATACATTATTAGCAATACATCTTGGAGATTGTGCGTATCAGTGTACAAAGAGTTTACTGATCTGCTTTATAGCGGCATAATATTCCACCAGATGGATATACTGTACTGTACAAAATGGTTGCTTCCCTACCTTTTAACCCTATATTGATGCACACTTTTCCCCCAGTGTTTTATTACAAATCGCTACAGGATATAAACTTGTACATGAATCACTTTTCACATATGCGAATACATCTGGAAGATAAATAACTAAAAGCAGAAGTGCTGAGCTGGAAGAAATTTCCTGTATCATTTTGATAGGTACACTCGAATTGTAGTCCTCAGGGGGTGTACTTATTTTTATTCCCAGCCTAAACCCTAGAACTTTTTTGAAGGTCTGGGAAATGCAAATGTGATGCCTAGTTTCAAAATCTAGAAGGGGAGGATGGGGATGGTGCTAAGGAATGTGATGGGACATTATGTCCTGTTTTGTATCTATTAATGTTGGAAGGAACTTGCAGCCTCTGGGGAATAATAGATATGGCCAGGTGTTGCCCATGGCAGATTTTCTGCATGCTCTGGAAGATTCAGAGCACATCCACTTGTATGGGGTAGGAGATGCACATTATATAATGGGTTTGTCTGTCCTCAGGCTTTCATAAAGGTGCTTAGTAGCCCACGAGGGCCTCTCCTTGCTCTTGTAGTCCATAGACAAGGAATTAGAGCAGGAACATTGTGTCTGAGGTCCATGGTAAGGATGAGGTACCTCAACACTTAGAATTTTTTCCCCCAGGGCATAACACATTCGGTCAAGAGTACTAATCTTGAACACATACAGTTTGATGATTTTTTTTTGCATGTGTGAATGCTGAAGTCACCATCACCACACCAACAGAGAAACATGCCAAGCACTCCAAAAGGTCCTCATGTGCCCATTCTTCATTGATATCTCCATCCCCCCCCCACAATTTTATTTTATTTTTATTTTTTTTTTAAAGATTTTGTTTATTTATTTGACAGACAGATTACATGTAGGCAGAGAGGCAGGCAGAGAGAGAGGAGGAAGCAGGCTCCCTGCTGAGCAGAGAGCTCGATGCGGGGCTTGATCCCAGGACCCTGAGATCATGACCTGAGCCGAAGGCAGAGGCCTAACCCACTGAGCCACCCAGGCGCCCCCCCACCACCACAATTTTGATGCCTGTAACTGCCTCTTAGTTGAGTTTATTATTGAAGTTCTTATAAAGTGGAATCATACGGTAATTACAGTTGTGTCTGGTGCCTTGTGCTCATCATGTCCTGTATCTTAGAATTTCAAGGCAATTAGAATTCACACTTGGGTTAGGAGATAGCAGAATTTAACTGAAAATGGTTGCTTCCCTACCTTTTCTAGTTAAATTTAGGAGCTACCCGCCCCCCACTAGGTACCTCTCCTGCTATCCTGTCTAAATCCAGGGTGAATTCATCTTTGTAAGTCAAGGAAGTTGAATGTTGGCATGTCCCAGAGCTTTCAAGGTGGGCTGACACCCGAGAGTGCCAATGAACCCTTGTATGGTGCAGTAAAGAAGCCATTACGATAATCTGTTAGGACTGTATACGAGTTGTAGGAATTCACTGGTCCACATTAGACCAAGGAATGGGCTCCCTTCAGGAAGGATGTGAGCCAGGAACTCAGAAGGAAGATATGAGGACTCTTGTTGCTGTGTGGGCTTTATTGTCAGTACAGCTTCTTTTAAAGCAGCATAGTCATCCACTTTTTCCAGGCTACATTGACCTTCCAGCACAGGATTTAGAAAATAGAATGTTTTTTCCCAAAGCTGACATACAAAATATATTGAAAGATTCTTGATTGGCCCTTTTTGAGTCATTGTCATTCCCAAGGCTAGGGAGGTGGGGTTCTCTGATTGACAAGGTTTAGATATTCCCTCCAGTAATGGTGGCAGTTCTAAAATACTACATGGCGGGGCACCTGGGTGGCTCAGTGGGTTAAGCCTCTGCCTTTGGCTCAGGTCATGATCCCAGGGTCCTGGGATCGAGCCCCACATCGGGCTTTCTGCTCTGCAGGTAGCCTGCTTCCTCCTCTCTCTCTGCCTGCCTCTCTGCCTACTTGTGATCTCTGTCAGATAAATAAAGAAAAAATCTTTAAAAATAAATAAATAAAATAAAATACTACATGGCTCAGTCGTTAAGCGTCTGACTTTGGCTCAGGTCAAGATCTCAGAGACAGGGATCGAGTCCCGCTTCAGGCTCTCTGCTCTGCAGGCAGTCTGCTTCTTCCTCTGCCTCTGCCTCTCCTCCCTGTCCCCTCTGTCTCTCAAATAAATAAATAAATTCTTTGGTAAAAAGATTAAAATCAAATAAAATACCATGTACATAATGGACAGTATGCTGATTGATGTTGATCATGTCTTGTTTCTCTTTCCTCGTCGGTACTGGGTGTCATCAGAAAAGAGGATTCTTGTGAATGTGTTTTCAGTTCAGGAATTCTCTTGAACACCTGCCATGTAACCAGTATTTGGCTAGGTGCCCCGGGAATTCCAAGTCCTTGTTCTCATGGAGGTGGCGATCTACTAGGGACAGAAGACCACACCTAGTAGCTACACTGAAAATCAGGGCAAGGTGGGAGAACCAAAGGCAAGTGAGGGAGGATGTGTAAAGAAAACATATGCATAGAAGAGACAGAATACACAAGGGTGAACTTCTGGTCCTGGACACGGAGTTTGGAGACCAGGGAAAGCATACAGCTGGTTGCCTCTTCAGGGTCATGCAGATTATGACCTAATGGAATTTGTATCTAAAGGTAGGTTCAGAGATTATTGACAGTACACATATTCCCTCTTTTTAAAAAAAAAAAAAAAAGTTTTATTTATTTATTTGAGAGACAGAGATCACAAGTAGGCAGAGTGGCAGGCGGGGTGGGAGGGAAGCTGAGCAGAGAGCCCGATGCGGGGCTCGATCCTAGGACCCTGAGATCATGACCTGAGCCGAAGGCAGAGACTTAACCCACTGAGCCCCCCGGGCGCCCCCATATTCCCTAGCTCTTAACTGTATATATACTTGTAAGCATTTTGTGTTTAGGTTTTATGCTGTATCAAGTATGTTACCCCTCTGGTGTTAAAAGTATGTAGGAGAGTGGGAGGTGGAAAACTTCCAAAGTAAAGAGCTATTTATTTATTTTAAAAGATTGTATTTATTTATTTGAGAGAGAGAGAGTGTGTACAAGCAAGGGGAAGGGGCAGAGGAGCCCAACAAGGTAAAGATTTGTAAGATCAATATCTAAAGTAATTATGGGAGGAGGCCCTTTTTAATGTTTTGGGTTTTGTTCTTTTCTACTTTCTTTTGCTGTTTGGCTTCCTCCTCCTCTAGTCACTACTCCCTCAGATACACCTACTGCGTTCCCAGAGCGAGAAGCATAATACTGGCAGTTTTGGCAGAGTGTCTAGGAACTTGTTACTCATTGACTCATGGAGAAAGTCACATTTTCCCTTCTTTAGATGTAGCAATAACAAAGCATACAAAGCCACTGTAATCTGAATACATTCAAAAGTAGGCATAAATCCCACTTAACCACCGCAACTGTGCATACACATCCCAACGCTTTAGGTTTCTACAAGACATTAGTACGTGTGATAGAAATCTGAAGACTGACAACAGTTAGTGGCAAGCAGTTCTGGATCACCTAGAAAATAGATTACACCTCACAGACAGAGCTCATGATGAGAGCTTCTGTAAATTGAAAGCAGTGAGAAAACAAAAATCTTAAGACATTTTATTTATTTTTTTAAAAGTTTTTATTTATTTATTTGACAGAGAGAGATCACAAGCAGGCAGAGAGGCAGGCAGAGAGAGAGGAGGAAGCAGGCTCCCTGCTGAGCAGAGAGCCTGATGTGGGGCTCCATCCCAGGACCCTGACTGAGATCATGACCTGAGCCAAAGGGCAGCGGCCCAACCACTGAGCCACCCAGGCGCCCCTCTTAAGACATTTTAAATAGTTGGTTTGAATATCAAGGCTGAGGCTGGAAAGTCTGGCGTGTCTTTTGTCTTCCTTTCAGTGCTCTTCTTGCCCTTCTGCAGCTCTGCTGCCAGGAAGAGTTAAGCTCTGCATCGCTGTCACTCACATGTACTTAACCATTGCCATAGCTCTTGCTACTTATTTCTGTGTTTGGCCTCGTTTTCATGCTTGGCACAGAAACATTTGCAATAAAAAATCTAATGCAATATTAAATAATTGCATTAGGAAAATAAGTCTAATAATTGTAATGCTTCCATGCCATTCAGTCTACATGGCTATAAGATGACCTTAGCAGTTTAAATTTTTAGTACTTGAGTTTTTCTAGATTATATCTTGACAAGAAAACTGCTGAAGAGGAGTCTAGAATTAATATTAAAAATGCATACCTCTGGGGTCCCTGGGTGGCTCAGTGGGTTAAAGTCTCTGCCTTTGGCTCAGGTCATGATCCCAGGGTCCTGGGATCCAGTCCCTCATTGGACTCTCTGCTCAGGGGGGAGCCTGCTTCCCTCTCTATCTGCCTCTCTGCCTATCTCTCTCTGTCAAATAAATAAACAAAATCTTTAAATAAAAAAATGCTTACCTCTGAGAGTCATCTTCCAAAGGTAGATAGGTACGTGCATTTCTCTTCAACTCTGAATTCCACGAACCTGGAAGAACCTGTGGAAAAGAATTCTGAGTGTTATTTTCTTGACCGCCTTTTGTGGAGTAAGTCCCTGGCACAGGTCCAGAAAACACCTCTCACACAGCAGCCTGGGCTTCCTAAAGTGCAATCTTGGGTCCATCTTACTCAGAAGGATTTCCAGAGGGCCTCCCCTTACATTGGAACCTCTGGTGTGTTCCAGAGGGTCTGAGCTGGTGCTAACCTGAACGCAGGAGCCTGGGGATCTCCATCATGCAGAGTACGTGAACTGCTTGTACGAACACACGTAGGTGTGGATGTCTCTTAGTGCATACTGTTGTCGCTCTCTGTGGTTACGGTGCTCTTGCTGGCCACGGGGTGTAGTGGACCCCACCATCCCTGAACACTGCTTGCTGTTTCGTTAGGGTGCCGGAAGTGGTGCAGGAGCTGCCGGTGACCTCGCCCGTGGATGACTTCAGGCAGCCTCGCTACAGCAGCAGCAGCAACTATGAGACTCCTTCCAGAAGAGCCCCCACGAAAGGAAGAGCAGGCAGGTCCAAGCGGCCGGAGCAGGACCACTATGAAACAGACTATACGACTGGCGGCGAGTCGTGCGACGAGCTGGAGGAGGACTGGATCAGGTAGTGGATGGCCTCGTGCAGGAACTGCCTATGCCGGTTCTGATGTTAGCCTGGGCCAGCCGGCTGGGGGAAGTGCATGCGGGCTCAGCTGGGCTTGGGTGGTACAATTTCATCCTTGAAAAGCCAGGACTGGAGGCTCTTTTCCCCCCTAGTACTCTTTGGTAACAAAGGTGGATGGGGAGGGGTCTGTTTGGCTGTGACTGTGTTCTAAAAACATGTTGAGCATCTTTCACGAGGTGACTGATGTTGGGGCACCAGTTATCACCCAAGAAGGGTCTTCCAAACAAAGAAAACATGAGTATACAGAAACTGCGGTTACTGATCATAAAATTCCCAGACCAATGCTATGGCTTTGTTTTGGCATTCACTTTATTTTTTTTTTTAAAGGTATATTGATTTTTTTTTTTAAGATTTTATTTATTTATTTGACCGACAGAGATCACAAGCAGGCAGAGAGGCAGGCAGAGAGAGAGGAGAAAGCAGGCTCCCCTTGGAGCAGAACCCTGATGTGGGGCTCAATCCCAGGACCCTGAGATCATGACCAAAGCTGAAGGCAGAGGGCTTAACCCACTGAGCCACCCAGGTGCCCCTGGCATTCACTTTTAAGTTAAAATTTCATGATGAGACCAGAGATTCTTTTAGAAGTTTAATCCTCTGGGTGGCTCAGTGGGTTGGGCCTCTGCCTTTGGCTCAGATCATGATCTCAGGGTCCTGGGATCGAGCCCCACATCGGGCTCTCTGCTCAGCCAGGACCCTGCTTTCCCCTCCCTCTCTGCCTGCCTGTCTGCCTACTTGTGATCTCTGTCTGTCCAAAAAAAAAAAAAAAAATTTAATCTGGAGGATTTTGGCAGTTACATAAACAGTGGGCAATGCAGTGTTCTGGGGGAGGTGTGGTTAAGTTCCTGTGTGTGCTGGTGGTTGAGTTACAGTGCATAATTACCAACTCTGCTCGTGGTGGTGTGTGGCCCTTTGATGCTCAGGTATTCTGAAAAGTGGGGTACAAATCAGAAACATCTGTAGTGTGAATCGTGGTGCATCAAAACATTGCTTCTCAGGGTAGAAGGAGGGATGAGTGGTATAGTAGAGTATGAAATCTCACTGGTGATTCTCATTCTTCATTCCCCTTTCTTCACAAGAGTTCTTGGCCAGGGACACCTCAGTAGTTCAATAGGTTAACCTCAGTTTTGGCTCAGGTGGTGAGATTGAGCCACATTTCCAGTGGGAAATTTACTTGAGATTCTCTCCCTCTCCCCCTCCCCTACACGCTTGCTCGCTCTCTGTCTCTCAAATGAATAAATCTTCAAAATAGAAGTTCTTGGCCAAGTTCAGCCATCTAGATATAAAATATATTTTTAACTAGAACCATGGAAGATTTAAATGAAAACTTTTTTTTTTTTTTAAGATTTTATTTATTTATTTGACAGAGATCACAATTAGGCAAAGAAAGAGAGAGGAGGAAGCAGGCTCCCCACAGAGCAGAGCCCCATGCGGGGCTCGATCCCAGGGCCTGGGGATTATGACCTGAGATGAAAGCAGAGGCTTTAACCGACTGAGCCACCCAGGCACCCCTAAATTAAAACTTGTAAGAAGCCTCAATTCTTACTCCTCTTTTGAGCAAATCATTTCATTTCTCATCTTTGTAAAATGAAGATGTTAAAAGGCCAATTTAGATGTAAAAATGTTAATTCCTTGTTGTTGTGAAGTTCCTTAGTCCTGTGAAACAATTCAGAGTATTTCCTCAGTGGATTGTTAGTTAATGAGCATCACAGTGACACATAAAAAATGGCTAGTATATTGAGAATTACAAGTGATGCAGAATTTCAGGGCTTTTTTTCAGTTTTGTGCACTGCTGCATTATTTGTATGCTGAGCATGTATTTTTGTACATGTACATTTTAAAGTCTACTTCTGTAATCAAAGGACTCAAAATAAGCTATTCCTGTTTAGGAAAACAAGATCAATTTAAAAAGACAGTCTAGGGGCGCCTGGGTGCCTCAGTGGGTTAAAGCCTCTACCTTCGGCTTGGGTCATGATCCCCGGGTCCTGGGATCGAGCCCCATATCAGGCTCTCTGCTCAGCGGGGAGCCTACTTCCTCCTCTCTCTCTGCCTGCATCTCTGCCTACTTGTGATCTCTGTCTGTCAAATAAATAAATTTTTAAAATCTTTAAAAAAAATAAAAATAAAAAGACAATCTAAAAACTGTAGTTGGTAGCAGAAAACAACTACTTGGCTGTCACCTGCTCTGCTCTGCTCTGCTCTGTGATGATGAAAACATACTTATGTTCCAAAATTCCAGTTTTAAGACTTTAAACAGAAATATTCTATGATTGTGTGGTGTTGTATATTTAGAATAAGTGAGTTCCTATGACTTTACTTTTAAAGTTCATAAATGATTTTTAATTTTCTTTATTTTTTTTTAAGATTTTTGTTTATTTATTTGATAGACAGAGATCACAAGTGGGCAGAGAGGCAAGCAGAGAGAGAGAGAGGAGGAAGCAGGTCCCTGCTGAGCAGAGACCCTGATACGGGGCTCGATCCCAGTACCCTGGGATCATGACCTGAGCCGAAGGCAGAGGCTTTAACCCACTGAGCCATCCAGGCGCCCCTTTAATTTTATTTCTAAAAATTATATAAGTACAGTAATTTATTTTTCAAAAGATGTATTTATTTTAGAGACCATGCACAAACTGGGGGAGAGGGAGAGAGAGAGAAGTAATCTCAAGCAGGCTCCCCACTGAAGTTGAGCCAACACTAGGCTTGATCCCAGGACCTTACTAAGGTCATGACCTGAGCAAAAACCAAGAGTCAACCACTCAGCTCACTGGGACACCCAGGCACTGCACTCCCCACAAGCATAGTATATATATTTTTTCAAGCATAGTATTTTTAAAAGCATAAGCAGTGATATATAAAGTATAATCATTCTTTTTTTTTTTTTGAGAGAAGGAGAGAGTGCAAGCAGGCGGGAAGGGACAGAGGGAGTGGGCGAGAATCTTAAGCAGCCACCATGCTGAGCATGGAGCCCGAAGAGGATTGGTTTTATGACCTAAACTGAAATCAAGAGTCTGATCCTCATCTGACTGAGCCACCCAGGTGCCCCTGAAGTATAATCTTCTTAAGAGAACTCATTTGCATCCCACCTTTCTCTTTCTGTAAGCAACAAAACGAAAGCAGGAGATTGTAATTTTCCATATCCCACCAGCTTCATTATCTTTGATGAAGAAATACTGTGATTTATGTCGGCTAGAGTCATAGTCATTTTTTCAATTTTTAGAGAATATCCACCTATTACTTCAGATCAACAAAGACAACAGTACAAGAGAAATTTCGACACTGGCCTGCAGGAATATAAGAGCTTACAAGCAGAACTCGATGAGGTCAATAAAGAACTCTCTCGTCTGGATAAAGAATTGGATGACTATAGAGAAGAAAGTGAAGAGTACATGGTAAATTCAGACCTAATAATTACATATTATAGATGATGTTATTCTAATCTATGAGGATAGAGTATCCTTTCTGTTAATGCAGACTCAGATTTGGCTAGCAGTTCTCAAATTGATTTCCTTGAAAAACAGCTGAAATCCTGTCTTGGATGAAAGTCTTTCCAAAATGAAGAGTGTACTAACGTAGTTACAAAGTACAAAAATTAGGCTATGTACATTTATCCCTTTCTATTAAAGAAAAAAGCTATATTTTTCTATTTATAAACACAGTTCATTCTTTATATAAAATATTAAGCAAACAGAATTGGGTACTGAAAAATAAACTGCCTTAAATTCTGTCAGTTGGTTGTCACCAAAATATTGGTTGTTAATATAGCCCCTTCGTGCACAAGTGCACCTAGACACACACTATCTTTGATATGAAGTTATCTTGTGTTTTACTACATCCTTCTTATTATTTTTCTCAGCAGTAGCTTATGGTGGTGGTGGTGTTTTCCCCCATGGCTGAGATAATGTTTGTCTGTGAAAGTTACTCTTTCCTTTTTAATCCCCCTTTCTATACTGTACTCTTTACAAGGAAGTCACTGTTCCTACATCACCCTTCAGGAATGGGAAATTACGCTTTAGCTCTTTAAAGACAGTGCACTTACACAAATTATTTGGAATTCTTGTGCATAAGAAATATGTCACTTCCTCACGTTTATTTATTTTAATCATTTATATCCGTATTGACATAAATTTATGTCGGTACTGACATAAATGGATATCTGTTTTATGCTTTGCGTTATAATCCAATACTAGTTTATTGCTCAAAATATTTTATATATGTATAGTATATAATAACATATCTATAATATATACATCACAAATATATATATTAGTGTGGGGATATGTCTGTACACTTACATATATACATAATACATATATATTTAAGTTAGTTACTAAGGAGCTTAGACCAGTTTCATAATGGGCTATAACCAGATGAAAGCTATGCTTTAGTGAAGGTCTCTCTGGTGTCAGCGTGGCACATGGACCAACATGGGGACAGATGAGAGGCAGCTAAACAAAATAGTTAACCTGTCTATGAAAATGAAACATGAGGAATAAGTCATACATTTCTCTTTACTGGCTGCCTTAAGGCCCTCTGGCTGACTGTAATAGTTGTTAGAACCTAAAGACTTCATTATTTTAATTGCCTGTCATTTTGGCATTGGTATCAGTTTTAGCTCTAAAATAGAACATCAGGAATGTTATTTTTGAAAGAGAAAATGCCCCGCTAACCATCCTCTATTGTGTTTCTCATTAATAGGCTGCTGCCGATGAGTACAATAGACTGAAGCAAGTTAAGGGAGTAAGTATCCCAGATTGTAAGATCCTTCGAGGAAGAATTTTTCTATTATATGTCTTTTATTTAACCTTTTGAAATGACTATGAACACTTAGCACACAAGCACTGATTATGACAAAAGGCCCTAAAACCACAAGCTGAAAACTGTAACAGAAGGTAGAACTTCATTTCAGTTGTTTGCAGCTACAACCAATTCTGATAAGCTTTTTTAAAAACTTGAAGTATATATATACAGAAACCACACATCATGAGTGTACAACGTGGTAAATTTTCACCAAGCAACCATCTACCTTTGTAGCTGGCACCCAGATGAAGAAATACATTTCCCAGTGTATACATTTCCCTGGTAAACCCCTCTTGTGCTCTCCTCCAGTTTTTCTTCTCCCCACAGATAACTACCATCCTATTTTCTACCAACATAGAGGAGAAGAGTGAGTTTAGCCAACATAGAGGAGTTTAACCTATTTTGGACTTAATGTACATGGAATCATGTAGTATGTATATTTTAGATGTGATTTCTTTTTTAAAAGATTTTATTTATTTATTTATTTATTTATTTATTTATTTATTTATTTGAGAGAGAGTGAAAGCACAAGCACAGAAGGATCAGAGGGAAAAGCAGGCTCTGTGCTAAGCATGGAGTCCAATATGGGCCTTGGTTGGGCTTGGCTTGTTCCCAGCTTATGGCTTTTATAATTAATGCAGCTTGAAACATTTTTGTAAGTGTCTCTGCACATGTGAACACATTTGTTAGGTGTGTGCTTGGGAGTGAAATTTCAGGGTCATTGGGCAAGTATCTGTCTGACCTCGGATAAATGGTGTCAACGGCTTTCCTGGTTTGCCAGTATTTTCCCAGTGAGCTGTGTAGATTCCTTTTGCTCCATATCCTTGTCAACACTTGGCTTTATCGGTCTGTCTTGGTTTAAAACTTTGTTTTTAATAGGTATTATATTAAATTTTTTTAAAAATTACAAAATACCATAATTTTAAATGCAAGAACTTAAAAGAGCATATAGTGGGGGCATCTTTGTTCTTGGGGTTTTGAGTTCAAGCCCCATGTTGGCTGTAGAGATTACTTTAAAATTTTTTTTTTAATTTAAAAAAAGGAAAGGAAAGGGTATATAGTAAAATTCCCTGTCTTACTCCCCATTTACCTATTTCTCCTTTCCCAAGTCAACCAATATCACCAGTTTTTGTTTGACTAATTGTTTTTTAAAGATTTTGTTTTTCGAGAAGCTCCTGGGGGCTCAGCTGATTAAGTTGTCTGCCCTCAGTTCAGATCATATTCCCAGGGTCCCGGCATCGAGTCTGGTATCGGGCTGTCTCCTAAGCAGAGAGTCTCCTTCTCCCTCTCCTTCTGCCCCTCCCCCCATTCATGCTCACTTGCATTCTCTTTCTCTGTGTGTCAGATAAATCTTTTTGGGAGTCCCTGGGTGGCTCAGCCGATAAAGCATCTGCCTTCAGCTCAGGCCATGATCCCAAGGTCCTGGGATGGAGCCCCACATTGGGCTCCCTGCTCAGCAGGAGGCCTGCTTCTCCCTCTCTCTCTGCCTATAGCTCCCCATTTGTGTGCCCACTTTCTTTCTCTCTCTCTGTCAAATAAGTCTTTTAAAAAAAAAAAAAGATTTGTTTTTGGGGTGCCTGGGTGGCTCAGATGGTTAAGCGTCTGCCTTCGGCTTAGGTTATGATCTCTAGGTCCTGGGATCGAGCCCTACATTGGGCTCCCCGCTCTGCTGGGAGCCTGTTTCTCCCTCTGCCCCTCCCCCTCCTGGTGTGCGTGCGAGCACACACTTGCTCTCTCTCAAATAAATAAATAAAATCTTTTAAAAAATTGTTTTTAAGTTCTCTCTACACTCAGTGTGGTGCTTGACCCCACAACCCCGAGACCAAGAATCACATGCTCTACCAGTTGAACCAGCCAAGCACCCTTGCTTTAATGATTTTTTTAGATGATGTGTTAGCAAAAAATCCAGCTAATTTTTGGGGTCACTTTACAAATAACTAGAAATTAGCATATGCTTTGTAAAACTCAGGTTAGAAGATACAATTGAGCAAAAAGAATCAACCGCCTGTATGATCAGAGAAACTGCCTATTACTCCAGTATTACTCCATTCCTCAACCCAACAATTTTGACATATTCCATGATTATTTTGCTTCACCTCTGCCTTCCTAGCAGCTAACACAACTTGTTTTTATTCTGTTAAATTTACCTGGTTTATTTATTTTTTTTCTTTTTTAGTCTGCAGATTACAAAAATAAGAGGAATTATTGCAAGCAGCTGAAGAGCAAATTGTCCCACATCAAGAAAATGGTGGGAGATTATGACAGACAGAAAACATAAAAGACAAATGGCATAAACTTGAGAGATTAAGAAGTATTTGACATCTCTGCAATGTTGTCAGAAGGCGAAATGACTTTGGATTCTAACCCAGGAGACCAAGTCTTTGTGATCATTACAAAGTTTTGGTAGCTTTAATATCATCAGTATTGAAGCATTTTATAACTAGCTTTTGATAATCAACTGGGCTGAACACTCCATTTAAGGATTCTAGGCTTTAAACTTTGGCTGCTGTATTAAGGACTGACTGACTACAGGTTGAGGATTTTAAACCTTGAAGCACGGTGACCTGTGCTGTGAACTTGCACAGTCTTCTGTTAATACGTAAGTGTGCTCATTAGTTCCCATAGGCTATCTTGTCCATTCTTCCCGGAGTTCTGCCTTCAGAACTGTTATTTATAACCATTCCTTCTCAGGTAAGGAAATTCTGTCCCTGCAGTGAAGTGTCTGAAGTGAAAGTGCTTGTTTCCTGGCTTGCAGTGTTGGTTAAGTCTGTTTTATGACTTGAGTCCATGAATAAAGTCCCTGGCCTTTTGTATGTTAGCTGTGTTAGCTAACTACAACCTTCCTGTTGATTTCTTTCTGCGAATCAATGGTGTTAAAAAGAGCTTCTATTATTTTATGTTATCCAGATAATAAAGATCATATAAAAATAACAAATTATGGGAACTTAAAGATTGTATATAGATTCACTTTTTAAGAATCAAAATTTAAAGCTCCTGGTTAGAATTCTGTTGTGTAACCTAAAATACGTTGTAATCTTTTATGGTTTACATGCATTGTTTGTTTGTTTGTTTTTAAACCAACTAGGCTTTTTCATTATATCAGAGTATCTGATGACGTTGCTGATTCAGTTGTGACTTGAATTGAACAATGTTCAGGTTCTGTACATACTTTCTAAGGTATTAAACCTGGTGTTGTCTCTCTTTCATACACTTGTTTTACATCATTAGTGCTGTTAAGTTTTTGGAAAATCATACTCAGTTTTATCTGTTCATGTTTTAAACTATTTTGGGTGCTGTGCTGGTTGCTCACTTTCCCAGTCTTGGCTATCAGAAGGATGATTTTTCTGGAAATAGAATGCAATCCCACAAAACATGAAATTACTTCAGATGGTACCCTTGGTTCACCACTTGTTTTTTAAATTTAAATTTTTATTAGTAAAGTGTAATTAGCTGATAGTAGTGGGCATATAGTGAGCACAGTTGGTTGTGATTATCCCCCCAGTTTAGAACTGTTTTTTGTGAAAATTTTTGAAGAATAAACTTTAAATAATCATTAGTATACAATTCAGACATTTAAGTATGTAATTCTTTATATACAAGTCTGAATCTTTTTCCAAAGATATATCTTAAAATAATTTTTCTATTATAACATTGATTCATTTCTTCAAATTGAAGAAATTCTTAATTTTCCATGTGCCTTACATACTTACTACAAAAGGTAATAGTTTATAGTTTTCATACCTTTTGGTTTTACACCAGACGGTAAAGACTCTCTTGAGCAACTTAACTCAGTTTTATGTATGCTAAAATTGAAATTTCTTTGTTCTTGGAAGTCAGTGTACTTAGATTATGAAGATAGGAAGGTTGCTGGGGTTCTGACAAAACAAAAGTGTACAGCTGAATGAACAGAATCAAATAGCATGAATTTCCACTGTAAAATTGTGTCAGAAAATTGGACTTAGAAATAAAATAACAAAACCATTTCTCAAATGTGGTACTTAAATACCTCTTGGAATTAAGCAGCTGGATGTAACTTTAAGAACCACTTAGGCCAAATTCTAGTTTGGAAAATTAAAGGTTTAGATTAGATGTCAGAGGTCTCATACAGCTCTGACCTGAGATGCTTACTTCTGCAGTCTGCCTTCTAATATAAACAGTTGTTCCAGAAGTTCTGTTGGGAAAGCCTGTGATCCTGCTTGATCCTGCTGATAGCTGCACACAGGGATTCCTTTATGTAGGTGATTTTGTATTAAAAGTAGATAAGATAAATATTTTAATTTCTCTGTATTTTGAAAAATTTAAAGAAATATAGAAAACTATAAACATATGTATATCCATCTTCCAGAAAGAACGGGTGTTAGTTTTTTCATATATGCCGTGTAGTTTTGGAAATAAATTGAAGGCTACTAGTATTTATAGTAAAAGTTAAACTGTATCCACGCACATATATAAAATTATCATTTAATCCTTATAACATTCCATTGACATGTAATCATTTCTCATCTTCATTTAACATGTAAGAAAACTGATGATGTGGTAGGTTGACTGGTCCCCCATCACACAGTGGCAAGTGATTAAATAGGATTGGAATCTTGGTCTGTTGGAGTATTAGGTTCTGTACTCCCGTTCTGGGTTGACTGTCACTAAATTCATGGGTTGGGTAAAATGGGATTGCTCTGTCTGGTGTTAATAAAATATATTTTAAGAGTATTTTAAGTACTTTCAATTGATATAAAATGTTTCATATGAAATACTGAAAGTATCTATAATGACCAGAATGGGTGTGTGTGTGTGTTTGTGTGTGTGTGTGTGTGTGTGTGTCTCCGCTCGTTCTGTATGAGCAACAGAAGAAGGAGTTCTCCAGTCGTGGCTCTAGGGACCTTCTTGAATTGAGGTTGTTTAAGACTTCCTCACCCAGAGCTGTCTTCCCTGCTTCATCACTGTGATAGGAAATACCTCGTCTGCACATTTCTGAAGGCTCAGCTGGAGGAATCAGGATTCAGACCCAGTCTCCTGGCAGCTTGTGGTTCTCCACTAACTGTGTGACTTCTCTTCTGTGAAAGGATGAATGACTTAGGTGGAGGGCTGTGTCATCCTTCCTCCTGTGTTTCATATTGTTCACATGTCTTAATGTGAACAGTTTTCATAAAAAAAAATGCCCAAGTAATTTGGGCAGTTTTTACAAAGCACTGTTAAGTTAAAATAATACCACTTTGCAGTTAGAGAAAAGCATGGAAACATAACTGTGATTTTATGGGGGGGACTGCAACCCAGTATAGGCATCCCCCCAAGATTTCTAGTGGCTGCCACAGGACCCGCTGGCTCCTCCCTGTTTGTGTTGTCCTATTCTTCCTTTGCCCTGCAGCAGTTACTTGCTGTGTGACCTTGGACAAATTACCTAGCTTTCCTGTCCCTCAGTTTGCTTATTTGTGTGAGAACTATGTGTACCTATTCCCATAGTTGTTATGAAGGTAATGCAGGACTTAGAACAACAGTCCTTATCACAACATAATAAATATGCCAGTTACACCTAGTTTCCAAAGCTGCAAGGTGAGACTCGAAACAAGCTTTTAAAAAGCAAATCGTGTGTAAGAGTGTATAATCATCCCAATCCTTATTGGTCTGTGCTGGGTGCAGCCTTAGGGTATCAATTCTTTTGACTTTTAGGTAGATAACGGCATTAGGCTTGGCACTGTGACTTCAGGGATGATAACAAATCCTTTACGTGTCAAAATAAGGATTATTCTATACTGTTAAAAGCAGTTGGGGTGCCTGGGTGGCTCAGTGGGTTATAGCCTCTGCCTTCGGTTCTGGTCATAATCCTGGGGTTCTGGGATCGAGCCCTGCATCGGGCTCTCTGCTCGGCAGGGAGCCTGCCTCTCCTCTCTGCCTGCCTCTCTGCCTACTTGTGATTTCTGTCTATCAAATGAATAAATCTTTAAAAAAATAAAAAGTTGTGAAGGTTTTTAATGAGTCTCTGCAGTGTGTGAGGCTTCATCTAAAGGTATTGGAAAAGGCAAGTCTACCTCTTCCAGTCTGAATTTTGGCACAATAACATTGGCTGAGCTCTTCATAAATTTATTAAGCCTGGTGGCTGTGTCTAGCTACCCATGGGCAAAGAACAGACTGTTCCATTCTTCATAGCTATCCTTTAGTTTTACTAGTTGAAACATTAGGCTAGATTAGATCCATTTCTTCTCCCAATTTGTACACAATTAGAATATTGTGTCAGCCCTAGTTATGTCAGGGGATTACCATGGATTTATACATGCTTTGTTTTGTCTTGGTACAACTTCTAGTTAAGATCCTTGACTAAAATATATACAGAGGAGAGTAAACTCCACAGTTGTGAATTTGAATGATCCAGCCTCCTCTCCACAAATGCACTTTGCTGGGGACTCTTTTTTTTTTTTTTTTTTTTTTTTTCCATTTAAAAGAAAAGCCATCCCTAGGGTTGCTGGCTAGCTCAGTTGGTAGAACATGGGACTCTTGATAGAGTCATGAGTTCAAGCCCCACATTGGGTATAAACCCTACATTTTTTTTAAAAAAATTGGAATTTTTAAAAAAAGATTTTATTTATTTATTTGACAGAAATACAAGTAGATGGAGAGGCAGGCAGAGAGAGAGGGAAGCAGGCTCCCTGCTGAGCAGAGAGCCCAATGCGGGACTCGATCCCAGGACCCTGAGATCATGACCTGAGCCGAAGGCAGCGGCTTAACCCA
>NC_081568.1:96957538-96969534 GCF_022355385.1 Mustela nigripes
AAAAAAAAAAAAAAAACAAAAAACAAGGCTTTCCCAGACTGATGGATTGTGAACATATACGACACATACTTGGGGCTTGGGGTTGTGGCCAGTTGTTCCATAGGAATGCATCCTGTCTTATAACACGATGGCAACCAGAACGGAGGAACAGAAAAAGGAAGAAGTGGAGTTTGTGAAAGGAAGGGAGGACAGAGGAAAGTAGGAAGGGCAAGGAAAAAGTCCGAGTCCTGTGAAGAGTTAAAGATGTGGGGGAGGCAAAAATGAAAGGTGACTGGCCCTGGGAAAGATTTCAGCAATGCCAAATTCTCCTCCTTTCTGAAAATAACAAGGCCTTTGTCTTCTGTGGGGGGGGGGGGGGGGAATAAAAGTAGTTGGTAAGGGAGCTGCCATTATGTGATGCGTAAGCCCTGTAGGGTAGCTGAAGGTATCGCCACTCCATACATCAAATGTAGTTTGTGACTTGCTTGTTGGCTACTCACCCAGTGTGGCAGAGCCTGATTTTAAATCCAGGTCTTTTCAGTATCCTGCTGCATGGCTGGTGTTTATATTTTTGAGCGGACAGAAGCTAAGAGGAGATGTTGGTACCAACAAGGCGATATAGGCAGCAGAGTCGGGGAAGTGTATGCTGATGGGGAAGTAAGCTCCAGTTCCTGCAGTTCCTTCCCACTGTTCGTCTCCTGGGCGTAAGCTTTTTCTGATGCCTCTGCATGGGCCTTGCCTAGCCATCTCTTTGTGGGAAAGGCTAGTGTCCTCTTAAAAAACAAAAAAAGCCCGCCTCCCAGTAGGTTAATAAATGCATTATTTGTCTTACTGAGGACTGTAGCCCAGGAAACTTTCGGATTGCTCAGAACCTCTCTGAAACTTTCACCTTCACAGGGGGTTATATACAGCAAAGCGGGAAGGGGTAGATGTGCTTGCAAACAGTTATCTAATGTATAATTATGTGTCAGGACATATAATCAGTTGTAAAAATTCAGTTCTAAAATTTAGTTCCACATAAACACATGAAAAATCCTTCGGCCTCTGCTTCTTTGGTTTTCCACTTCTTGTTTTTGGTTTCTGCTTGAGGTCACCGCAGTCACAGAAGGCTGACATCTTTCTCCCGTTTTAAGGCCCTACAGTGTTCATGCACACTACTAACTGTATGTATTAGCAGGCATCACAGGCATCTTAAACTTGTCCAAAACTGAACTGATCAACACACACACACACACACACACACACACACACACACACACACCCATCCTTTAAGAAATAGCAACTCTAACTGGGCAGTTGCTCAATTGAAAACTTTTGGGTCACTGGCTCTTTTTTAACCCACAGCTGGCCTATGGACAAGATTAGAATCCAACCCTTCTCGCTAGCTGCACTGCCATACCGCCCTCCTCCAAACCACTATCATCTGTCCCAAGTTTTTGAAAATGTCGAGAGCCCCCAGCCGCCTTCCGCTGCCATCACTCAACCCATCTTCTCATTCAGTCCCAGAAGCACATGATGTGTTTCCACGTCCGGGCGGTAGCTCTTGCAGTTCCCTTTGCCTCAGGAGATCTTGCTTGCCCTAGCTGTAACTATGGTTAACTCCCTTCCTCATTCGGTCAGGGCTCGACTGTCTTCTCAGTGAGGACTCCTCTGACTTGCACTCTGCTAAGCTGGTACCATTTTCCCCTTCCATGCTTAATTTTTCTCTATTTGCACTATCACCATTTGATACAGTATGTTTGTCTCGATAAATGTATTCATAGAAGAATTCCACGGGGGGCAGGGATTAGTCTTTAATTGCTATTTACTCAGTGCTTAGAACTGTATCAGGCCCAAAGCAGGTGCTCAATAATACTTCTTGCGGGAACAGGGCAGCGGAGCAGCCCCAGAAAACTGTTGCACGGCAAGGTTCTGGCTTAGTTGCTGCTGCTGCATTCAGAATACACCAAATTCAAGCTCCTAAAATCCCGGTCCGACGGCTACCCGGCCGAGGAGACATCACTTTTCCTGCCTTTCTGTGAATAACGGCTGAGAGTGCGGCAAGAGGCTCCTCCTCGCACCCTAAGTCAGCTCCTGGAACGCCCCGTCCCCGAGCCCTTTGCTCTCGCGACCGACGCTCTCATCATCCGGAACGTTTGTGCGTCGCCGCGGCGCTCGGGGGAAGGACTTCGGCAGAGGCCTCCGCGCAGACTGGGCGGAGCTTCCGGCTAGAGCGGCGTCCTACGAGACGGGCGAGTGCGCGGGTAGAGGTCCTCGCGGAGCCAAGGTGGGAACAGACGGTCTGGGGAGCGCGGCAGCAAGGAGGGGCCTTCGCGGCCGGGCGGGAGGGTAGGGGGGCGGAGGCTGAAGGGCTTCGACCAGCAGGTTGTGGATGGAGGGTGGGAGGGAGCGTGTGGAGCGGGAGGACGGCAGCTGCCGTCCTGTAGCTGCACGGAAGCATCTGGGGTTGCAGTCCAGGGCCGGGCTCTCCTTCCCTAAAGCGGAATGCGAGTTTTGGGAATTGTGGGCTTGAGTTCGAGTTTAACTTGCCTCCGGCTGTGTGACCTCGAGAGAGTTACCAGCGTTTTAAACCTCGAGTTCCATGTATGAAAACAGGACAGTGATCACCCACGCCTCGTAGCGTGGCAGGGTGATGTGTGAATAAAAGCTTCATAAACTGCGATGTTGGGTGCAGATCTCGTTGGTTTGCAGCAGCATTCTGAGTTCGTGTGACAGGAATCACACTGACCGGCTTCTGCTAGGCAGAGTGGCTTTTCTGGAGTCGGAGCCTCAGGAAACGGATCTTTTGGAGATAACAGACCTAAGACGTCGCCAAGTACATCTTTCTCTAGGATGCGTAGCCTTCTGCTCCGTTAATAACATCCATGATAAACTTCCAGTTTCCCCTGGAACGTCAGTAGTTACGGGATCATAAAACCTCTGTCCTATCCCTGTCATTTCCCAGTGCAGACAGCTCTACTTAGGAAGTCCTTGGATGTAGTGAGCCAGAAGTATGCCTCTTTGCAGCTTCTGTTCTTTAGTTCTCACTGCGTTTCTGAACTTCCAGAAAAATTAAAAGTAGCAAACTAAGAATAAAATAGACGTTTAAATATTGGTATGATGGATGGCCGTAGTGACTTTGTAAGAATTGGTGTTTAAAAACATCATGGGGGGGCGCCTGGGTGGCTCAGTGGATTAAGCCGCTGCCTTTGGCTCAGGTCATGATCTCAGGGTCCTGGGATCGAGTCCCGCATTGGGCTCTCTGCTCAGCAGGGAGCTTGCTACTCTCTCTCTCTCTCTCTGGCTGCCTCTCTGTCTACTTGTGATTTCTCTCTGTCAAAATAAATAAATCTTAAAAAAAAAAAAAAAAAAAAAAAAAAAAAACCATCATGGGGACGCCTGGGTGGCTCAGTTGGTTGGGCAGCTGCCTTCGGCTCAGGTCATGATCCCAGCGTCCTGGGATCGAGTCCCACATCGGGCTCCTTGCTCGGCGGGGAGCCTGCTTCTCCCTCTGCCTCTGCCTGCCTGTGCTCGCTTTCTCGCTCTCCCTCTCTCTGACAAATAAATAAATAAAATCTTTTTTAAAAAAATCATGAATACTATGTAAGCTTTGGTTTTTATAATTCACAGTAAATACAGAAACTTTCGTGTAGGATCAGAAACTTCATTTAATCACCATATCCTCTGCCTGCAGTCATCATTAAATTTACAAGCACTAGCCCAGGGCATTGAAATAATACAAATGTTAGAATTCTAAGTCATTTGTCCTTGCTTCAGGCACTCTACCGAAGTATGTTAAAGTAGATCACCAGATTTCCTGAAACCAATAGATCTCTTCCTATGCCCGGGAATGGTTTGTCAATTCAGTGAGAGGCATACAGAACTTTAGCAAATAATACCTGATGATAGCAGGTGCCACAGAAAGCAGTGATACCATTAAAGCAGTCTCCAATTTGTCAGTAGATGTTCATTTCAGAAGTCCATGATAAGTCAGTTCTCTAGATTTTAAAATACATTTTTCTGTAGAAAACCATGATATAAGTGGAAGTGTAAGGTCTTGCTTATGGTCCTTATTACAGAAATTAATTTTTTCTCCTGTCAGTGAGGGGATTTGTGTGCCTTAATGTCTTCTTAGCCCTTAGGATTCCTTTGATCGTATATGGAAGAAGGAAGCCAAAGGAAGTGGGAGCATAGGGTGGGGAGGGATATACCATTTGGGAAGATGGAAGTGTAGATGTGACTAGAATGTTTATTACTTGGCTGTGCTTAGTAGATTTCCCCCACCACCATTTTCATCCCCGATTATTAAAAAAATTCATGTTCACATGAAAATACAGAAAGTAATAAAGCAAAAAACCAGTTAACCTTCATCTAGATGAAACTGTGTCCTATTTATTGAGTTACTAAACATCTCCTATTTTTTAATAGTTGAGAGCATAATAAACGTTTAATATTTTGTCCTTTTTTGAATTATGAGCCATAAGCTTTTACCATTTATAAATAATACATTTCATTTTAAAACTCATGATTAGATGGGGCACCTAGCTGGCTTAGTCAGTAGAGCATGTGACTCTTGGTATCCACCTTATGAGTTTGAGTGCCACTTTCACCATAGAGCTTACTTAGAGATTTTTTTAAAAAGATTTTGTTTGTTTGTTTATTTAACACAGATCATAAGCAAGCGTAGAGGCAAACAGAGAGAGGGGGAAGCAGGCTCCCTGCAGAGCAGAGAGCCCAATGCAGGACTTGATCCTAGGATCCTGAGATCATGACCTGAGCCAAAAGCAGAGCCTTAACCCACTGAGCCACCCAGGAGCCCCAGAGTTTTTTTTTTTTTTTTTTTTAATAAGAAAATTCACACATATACAAAGGTGGAAAGGTAGTAGAGTGAAGCACCAGGATCCATCACTTAGCTATAATAATAACCATCATTTGTAGCTAATCTTGTTTCATCTGTACCTTCTCTCACTTCCCATAATTCTGTAGTTTTATCCTATGATAATAATGGATTTTTGTTTTTAAAAATTTTAGAAAGATGCTTATCTCTCTCTCTTGGTGCCAAACTCGTGTGTGAACATTTGTATTTTTTCTTACGGATGGGAAAAAGAGTTCCATGAGGATTTTGTTCAGTATTTTCATTCAATAATGATTATTAAATAAATAGCAAAGAATTGGATGACCTTGCATTCTTTTTTACTTTGTATGTTTGCTTCCCTCTCTTTACTTTTCACATTTAAATGTATGAATTTGGTGCCAAATATTCTTAGAAAATTCACACTCAGTGGTTTTTACAGGATATTGAATAATCCATTAAAGGAAAAAATGGATGAAGAACCTGAAAGAACTAAGCGATGGGAAGGAGGCTATGAAAGGACATGGTGCGTAGGGCATTATTTCTCCCTTCTCTTTTACACCTTGTTTCTTCCTGTTCTTTACAACTTTGTCTCTCTTCTCGTTCAGTGATTGGTTTTTAAAATTTATTGAAGTGTGTTTAACGCATGTTACAATTCACCTGTTCCCAACTTAAAATTCATCGGTTTTTTAGATTTATTGAGTTGTGCAATCACCACCATAAATCAGTTTTAGAAAATTTTCACCACCCCATTAAGATCCTTCATGCCTGTTTGCGATTAATTTCATTCCTGTCTCTAGCCAGAGGCAACTACTAATCTACTTTTTGTCTCCATGCATTTGCCTTTCTGGATATTTCATGTAAATGTAATCATAGAATATGTGATCAGTATTGTCTCGCTGCTTTCATATAACAGTATTTTCAAGGTTGATCCATATTGTAGCAGGGATCAGTAATTCATTCCTTTTTATTACCGGATAGCATTATATTGTATACCATGTTTTCATTCTTGCATTCACCAGTTGATGGACTTTTAGACTGATTACACTTTTTGGCTTTTATGAGTAATGCAGGTATGAACATTCATGTGCAGATCTCTGTGTGAATATATGTTTTCATTTCTTTTGAGTTAATAAATTTTTAGCTTTTCAAACAAGTAAATAATGCTTTTAGGGAGATTCTTAAAGAAGATGAATCGGGATCACTTAAAGCTACAATAGAAGACATTCTCTTCAAAGCAAAGAGAAAAAGGTATGTAAAATTTTGTGTGTTACAAAAGATTAAATAGAGTCCTTTAAGCCTTTCTGTCCACCTATACCCACTCCTCAGTACTTCATTTCAGCTGTATTCTAGGGAAACTGACCTTTATTTCTTGAGTAAGGGGAAAGAACCAGCAACTTAGTGCCTCAGAAGGGAAATGGGTCTTCAGGAACTGTCCAAAATTCCTGTAATTATGTGGACCACATAAGTTAATAATTTGCTTCACTGAAAAATGCAGGTAGTTGAAAAGTTGTATTTTGGGGGGTATAACAGAGGACATTCCATTAAAATGTTTACATAATTTTAACAGAGTATTTGAGCACCATGGACAAGTTCGACTTGGAATGGTATGTTGACATTTTTTTTCTTTACCAATACAAGAGCTAGTTGGGTTAGAGAAACATTCTGTCATGACAGAATTAACAGTAGTAAGAGAATAAATGTTTTAGACAAATATAAGAAAAAGTATGTGTAGAGGGGCTCCTGGTTGGCTCAGAGCCTCTGTCTTCAGCTCAGGTCATGATCCCAGGGTCCTGGTATCGAGTCCCGCATTGGGCTCTCTGCCAGAGGGAGCCTGCTTCCCTCCCTCTCTCTCTACCTGCCTCTCTGCCTACTTGTGATCTCTTGTCTGTCAAATAAAGAAATAAAATCTTAAAAAAAAAAAGTATGTGTAGAATATGTAAATACTAAATGCCATTTTTACTTCTTGGCCAAAAATTTATTTGAAAATTGTTGTATTTGTGGCTTATATTTGATAGATGCGTCATCTTTATGTGGTAGTAGATGGATCAAGAACAATGGAAGACCAAGACTTAAAGCCAAATAGACTGACTTGTACTTTAAAGGTATTGTAAAACCATTTTAATTTATACTAAATGTGAAAAAGGATGCTGAATTCGAAGAAAAAAAAATTTTTTTTTACTATAAGGTCTTTATTAAAACATAATTCATATACCATAAAGTTAATTTACTTAAAATATACTGTTACAGGTTTTTGAATATTACAGTAGTTGTGCAACATTATTACCACAGTCAATTTTAGAGCATTTTTATCATTACGAAGAGAAAACCCAGGGGTGCCTGACTGGCTCAGAGGAGTATGCAACTCTTGATCTCAGGGTTGTGAATTTGAGCTCCACGTTGGGTGTAGACATTACTTAAATAAATAAAATTTTTTTAAAAAAGCGGGGGGGGGTGGTAGAAAAACAAACACAAAAATTTTCTGTAGTTTTGCCAAACAGTATTCCATTGTGTACAACTTTGGGTTGTTTCCACTTTTGGGGGCCATTATGAATAATGCTGCTGGGAACCTCTATGAATAGGTTTTTGTGTGGATCATGTTTTCCCTTGTAAAGCTTGATTTTAGACTGGGTAGTTCAGGGTACCGAACTTTTCTACTTTTCTGTGGCCTAAAAGTAGCCCCTGGGGTGAAATGGTGTGCACCAAAGGGGTGAGGCTCAGCTTGGGTGGTGTGCAGACTCTGTTGGATTTACAGGGCTTCGTTTCATCTTCTGAGATTATATTAACCATCCTGTATCTTGTTTAACTAACTGGGCAGGAGAGGGAGGAAATAATGCATTTCCATGAGGCTATTCCAGCCTTTGAACTCTTTCCCTCAATTAAGTGGAAGCTTGGGTTCTTCTCTTCTAAAAAGGAAGGTCAGTTCTTTATTTCTTTCCCTATTCATTCATAACAGAGGAGGAAAAAGTTAAGAATACTCGTTCTCTTCACTTCTTTCCAAAAGCAAGAGTAGTAGTGGAAGTTCTCAGGATTTTTTTCAGTGGTGAATGGGGCTTCAGAGGAGTAGGATGAGGTAGAAACTGAGTCCTACAGCTGGACTGCATTATGCTCCAGAATCCCCTGCTCCTTTTCGGGTACTTCGTGTACATGAGTTTGTAAAATTTATTAGATTATATTTGTCTTTTATTGCAGTATTGATCAACTCTCCACAGTTGAATGTCTGCAGCATTCTACCTTTAACACGCTCCAGTTGGAGTGTTTTTTTCACAACTACATTTTCAAGGTCCACCATAAACCTCTAGGAAGTGAAATTCAACTCCTTTTTATCTTTAATAGCAACTGAAATAGTTGACCACTTCTTCCTTCCTCAAAGGCATTCTTCTTTTGTTTTTTGTTTGTGTGGTGGGTTGGTTGGTTTGTTTGTTTTGTTTTAAGTAATCTCTACCCCTGATGTGGGGCTCAGACTCAGGATCCTTTGACCAAGATTCGCACCCTCTAAGGACCGAACTAGCTAGGCGCCCCACACATCCTTCTTTTGACTTTGGTCACATATAGTCTCTGTTTCTTCTTAGGCTCCTCTCTCCCACTTTAGAATGCCAGAATGCTCTAGGACTTGGTCATAGTTCTTTCTATCTACCCTCTACCCTTGGGTAAATATTACACATTCCCATGAAGAAATTTTCTTAAAGAATGCACTTTTTTGAGTTAATACAAACTATAACTAATTAGAAGTTTCATCACATTATTTAGAAAAATGAACAAACTGGCTAATTATTTATGCTCTTAATTTCTGTCCTCTCACCCCAGTCATGGTCTTGCTTTTCATTGTCTTTGGACTTACTCAGATCTTTCCCCCCAGTTCAGAAACACATTCAGATTATTCCTAATTTATCAAAATGCATCCTCATTTCTGCTCATTCTCTCGTTTCTGGCTTCATTGGAGCTTTCCATGTTTAGATTATTTCTATCTCATAAGTCCAGATGGTTCCATCTTTTATTTATCTTTTCTTATTATTTTTTGAAGATTTATTTATTAGAGCATATGTGCCAGGGAGTGATGTAGGGACAGACAGAATCTCCAGCAGACTTCCCACTGAGCACAGAACCTGACTTGGGGCTTAATCTCATCACCCTGAGATCACCACTTGAGCTGAAATCAAGAGTCAGATCCTTAACCAACTAAGCCACCCAGTGCCCTGGTTCCATCTGTTAAACCCATTTCATCACTTACCATTTAAAATTCACATTTATTTAATATTGTGATTTTTATTTATTTGAATGTTCTTAAATTTATTTTTGTTTATTTAATATTTTTACTAAACATATTTGAAAATCTATGAGCCTAAAAATCATGAGAAGTAATGCTTGATAAGTGGGTTTCACAGAACATGTTCTGTGTGGTTATTAATTTTGCCCTTATCTAATATTTGTGTTTCTTTAAACAGTTATTGGAATACTTCGTAGAAGAATATTTTGATCAAAATCCTATTAGTCAGGTATGTAGATAAGTGATGGAATTCAGAATTAGATTCCTGCTATTACTGCCAGTTCTAATTTATTTTTAAAATTTTGGACATGCGTTCTGTGAATTACTGTATGACCCAGATTTTGTAACAGTTTCTGGTACACTTACCAGTGACAAGACAATTCTAAAAGTTAAATAATGTACAGTGAACTCATAGCTAAATTTCTGTCAAAAGCATGAGAAAAAGTTTCTCATATGTTACTTACACCTTTTGTAATTACTAATTTATTTTCATTATGTACATTCTTATGAAGAAGAAATAATTTGTTAATAATCATTTTTGTTTTTATTTTGAGATTGGAATAATTGTAACAAAGAGTAAAAGAGCTGAAAAACTGACTGAACTCTCAGGTATGCATAAAATTACCTTTATAGAACTCAAGGACTTGGCTTTATTTACTCAACCTTGTAACCCTGTTCAGAAGGTTGGCTAATAAGTAAAATGGAGACTTCTTTTATGCTATCCATGTGAAACTCTTAATAACCTGTCCATTAAATCCTCCATTAAACTCTTGGTATCTAAGATGAACTGTTTTAAATTGAGTTCTGTACGGTAATGGATACTACTGCAATGAATGTAAATGTTTATATAAGGCTTACAGATTCTTATCCTGAAAGTATTAAGATAAAATTATTGTAACAACTCCAAAAATCCACTTACTCTTAAAATTAATTTTTTAAAAGTTAAACCTCTAAGGAACAAAGGGTTTAAAAATTGAGTTGAAGTTATTGTTAATAATTCAATTTTCAATTATTTTTTAAAAGTTAAACCTCTGAGGAACAAAGGGTTTAAAAATTGAGTTGCAGTTATTGTTAATAATTCAATTTTCAATTATTGTTAATAATTCAAATTTTCTTCTTACAAGACATGCCTAAACTAAATTTTATTCTCTTATAAGATAGTGCAATGGTGGGGGTGGGGGGAGGGATAGAGTCGCTGGTTTGTGGACATTGGGGAGGGTATGTGCTATGGGGAGTGCTGTGAAATATGTAAGCCTGATGATTCACAGACCTGTATCCCTGAAGCAAATAGTACATTACATGTTAATTAAAAAAAAAAATAAGGTAGTGCAGGTTTCATTTGCTTTGGTATATGTGCTGTAACAAATTCACATCACTGATTCTGTTTTAATGTCTCCAAAATATGCTATCCTTTAAATGTGTTTCTCATCCTTTCATCCTTACCAATACAGATGAGTGTGAAATAATATATTTTTGTCATTAATTAATAGTTTTTCACTATGGCAGTGAGGAGTGACATGTATGTTAGCCTGGAGTGATCAAGAAATTCAGTTATGAGTAACTAAAAAAAATCTCAAACTAGCTTTAGCACACAAGGGAAATTATTGACTCACATCTAAAGGAGGGCTGATTTCACACATAGTAGTTTCCAGGGTTTCTAGTTCTGTTTGACCTCATTTTCTGAAGGATTTCTGTAAGGTGAAAAGATGTCTGTTACTAGCCCCAAGTCTGCATATCCCTCATAGTCAGTAGCTTCAGCACAAGTCCCAGAGAGGTCTCCAAATGACCCTGCTTCTGACCTGCCCACCCGTGAGCAGAATGACCCAGAGTGCAGTATTGTGTTGGTAGGCCTGAATTATGTGCCTGTACCTGGAGCAGGATGATGGAAGCAGGGGGAGCAGCTGGTTTGTTATACTGAGAGGACAGGTTGGTTTCCCCAAGGAAAGGACATAGGACCAACCGTCTTGCACCCTTCTCACGTTCAGAGTAGTTTTCTGTGGGTGAGGGAAGTCATATGTATATAGGGATGAAAGTCCTCTAGGTATTTTGATAGGCCTTTTGACAGCACCCGTTGTCTCTCTGATCAGAATCACTGCTGTAAACCACACTGACAGTAAACTAATTCACCTTTTTCCTATGCTCACAATACAGTAGGATATGAACAAACTCTTTTGTATGGCATAGTAGAAAGAGAAGTGGGTGAAGAGCAAGGAGATGTAGGTTTAAGTGATGGTACTGCTGTCGGGTAGGTAGTTGTTTTAGGCAAATCTTTTAACTTGTTAGATTCATTTCTTACTTATGAAATGACAGATTTGGACTTAGTGAGGTACTTCTTGTTTCTAAAATTTTTTGATTCTGAGACTAAATACTTGAAATATGTATTAAATAATGGCAGATATTTTAAAACTTACTCAGATAAATAAGAACGTGAAGAAGTTATACGTTGATGAATGGACAAAGATGACAGATAATTCATACCAGAATACAAAGAGAAATTAAATAGATATTAAAAAAGAAATTTTAGGGGGGCCTGGGTGGCTCAATGGGTTAAAGCCTCTGCCTTTGGCTCAGGTCATGATCCCGGGATCAAGCCCCACATCAGGCTCTCTGCTTGCTGGGGAGCCTGCTTCCTCCTCTCTCTCTGCCTACTTGTGATCTCTCTCTGTCAAATAAATAAATAAACTCTTTAAAAAAAAAAAAAGAAAAATTGGGCGCCTGGGTGGCTCAGTGGGTTAAGCCGCTGCCTTTGGCTCAGGTCATGATCCCGGGATCAAGCCCCACATCGGGCTCTCTGCTTGCTGGGGAGCCTGCTTCCTCCTCTCTCTCTGCCTACTTGTGATCTCTCTCTGTCAAATAAATAAATAAACTCTTTAAAAAAAAAAAAAAGAAAAATTGGGCGCCTGGGTGGCTCAGTGGGTT
>NC_081568.1:96969634-97008777 GCF_022355385.1 Mustela nigripes
ATTGGGCTCTCTGCTCAGCAGGGAGCCTGCTTCCTTCTCTCTCTCTCTCTCTGCCTGCCTCTCAGTGTACTTGTAATTTCTCTCTGTCAAATAAATAAATAAAATCTTTAAAAAAAAAAAAAAAGAAATTTTAGGTTGTTGTGGGGAAGGGACTAGGGAGAGGGTGGTTGGGTTATGGACATTGGGGAGGGTTTGTGCTATGGGAAGTGCTGTACAGTGTGTAAACCTGGCGATTCACAGACCTGTACCCCTGGGGCTAATAATACATTATATGTTAATTAAAAAAAAAAAAAAACAGAATTAAGGGGCACCTGGATGGCTCAGTGGGTTAAAGCCTCAGCCTTTGGCTCAGGTCATGATCCCAGGGTTCTGGGATCGAGCCCTGCATTGGGCTCTCTGCTCAGCAGGGAGCCTGCTGCCTCCTCTCTCTCTGCCTGCCTCTCTGCCTGCTTGTGGTCTCTGTCTGTTAAATAAATAAATAAAATCTTTGGGGTGCCTGGGTGGCTCAGTGGGTTAAAGCCTCAGCCTTTGGCTCAGGTCATGATCTCAGAGTCCTGGGATCGAGCCCCGCATTGGGCTCTCTGCTCAGCAGGGAGCCTGCTGCCTCCCCTCTCTGCCTGCCTCTCTGCCTGCTTGTGATCTCTCTCTATCAAATAAATAAATAAAATCTTAAACAAACAAACAAACAAAATTTAAATAAATAAATAAATAGATAGATAGATAAAATCTTTAAAAAAAAAAGTTAAAAAAATAATTTAAAAAAAAAAGAAATTTGGGGCGCCTGGGTGGCTCAGTGGGTTAAGCCGCTGCCTTCGGCTCAGGTCATGATCTCAGGGTCCTGGGATCGGGTCCCGCATCGGGCTCTCTGCTCGGCAGGGAGCCTGCTTCCCTCTCTCTCTCTCTCTCTGCCTGCCTCTCTGCTTACTTGTGATCTCTCTCTGTCAAATAAATAAATAAAATCTTTAAAAAAAAAAAAAAAAAAGAAATTTTAGTCAAACAAGTGATCGAAAATCTAAACCACTCAGTATTTTATTACTTTATATACTTTAAATGAACAAAATGAAGTTTAAAAAGCAGTATATTACTTATGGAACCATGGAAAAACTGGTACCTATAGTGTTGATAGACTGATTAATTTATTTAACATTTTTGGGAAAAGATAGAAAAATGGTTGTTCCTTGGAATTTATACTTAAGAAACATTATGAAAGAAGAAAAAAACCTCATTCTACAAATACGCTCTTTGTAACAGTAGTGACAAATTGGGAAGAAGTGTTCAATAGTGTGGAGGTAATTTGATGAATTACCTGATCAAATCAATTTCATGATATTTTGATTTTCATTAATTAATATGAAGACAGTGTTGAAATAGAAGAAAATGTTTGAAGAGTACCATATGTCATTGATTCTGAGATTCCATCATTTGTAAGATACTTTTATTTTATGAGCCATCAAGAAGGAAGCATTCTAGCAGTTAAAATTTGTTACAGTGCTAGATGATATATATAAATTGTTCACACCAAAAAATGTATTGTTTGGTGTGAGAAAATAGCAATAGACAATCTTTTCAGATGTTATTTTGGTAACAGAAGATAATACAGCTGTTTTTATTTGCAGAAATCTTCCTTTCTTAGGTCTTCTAAAGCTCTTTTTTTAATCCCCTGAAGAAAAATAGGGAATTTTTCTTTTATTAATGAATTTTTTTCACTAGTAATAAATTTATACCTCACTGCTCTGTTCCTTGCCTTTCTACATAAAAATAGAACCTTTTGCATTAATAACCTTTTGTAGAAACACTTGAAGTGGCAGTGAGACTAAGCATGAATAGTACAAAAAAGTACGTGATGCATTTGGAAAAAGGCCGCGGTAGCCATTCGTAGGTTCACGTGGGAGCAGTGATGTCTGCGTCACAGGTGCTCCTTGGCTGCCAATGATTGGAAGATGCAGCATGACTTCAGAGATGTGAAAATGTTTGAGTCTTAAAATTAAAAAGTTTTGCACTTTAAGTTAATAATATTTAAAATATGTGCTAATAGGGTACCTGGCTGGCTCAGTCAGTAGAGCATGCAACTCTTGGTCTCAGGGTCATGAGTTCAAGCCTCACATTAAAAAAAAAATGTGGGGGCACCTGGGTGGTTCATTCGTTAAGTGTCTGCCTTTGGCTCGGGTTATGGTCCCAGGGTCCTGGGATTGAGCACTGCATCCGGCTCCCTGCTCGGCGGGAAGCCTGTTTCTCCCTCTTCCACTCCCCCTGCTTGTGCTCCCTCTTTTGCTGTGTCTCTCTCTGTCAAATAAATTTTTTAAAAACCCAAAATCTTTTTTAAAAAAAATGTGTGCCAGTTCATAGAAACTTTTTTATTTTGTCTTTTCTGTATGAAGTAAAAGTTGATACAACAAATGCCTCTGGTAAAAGTGGAACTTGTTAAAAATGTAAATCAAAGGGATTCTGTTCTTTAACAACATAGATAAGTTTGGGGAGAAACAAATTTCTGTAATGTATAGATAAAATGTTATGAGTAGATTATTCTATTTCTATTTTAGGAAACCCAAGGAAACATATAACATCTTTGAAGAAAGCTGTAGATATGACCTGCCATGGAGAACCATCTCTCTATAACTCCTTAAGCATGGCTATGCAAACTCTAAAGTTGGTATTTCAAATTTTTTATTTATAATTGGTGTCCAGTTGTTTTGAATGAGTTGAGATGATAATGTATTGATATGTATCTTCCTAAGCTGAGCAGTAATGAAACCATTAAGAGAAATATGTAATCTCATTTATGATGTTTAGTGTGGTGTCCACTTGTAGTTTTTATTTTACGTTTGAGTTGGTAAGATAGATTCTTAGAGGTTTTAGAAAAATACAGTTAAAACTGTAGCAATATTAGTATAAAAGGAAATGTTGATGGAAAAATATTTTGTTAAAAATTATGAAATTATGAAATGTAATGTGCATAATAGTTTTGAGTTTGTTGTACGTTTATTGACTTTCCTTACTTTGTAGTACATCTGCACATTAGTAGCATGCTTTTCCAGCAACTTCAGATATCTGGAAGGTTGTTAAGACCCTAATGGAAATATTCTGTTAGTGCTAGCACATATATTTTATCTCTGGAAGTCTGTCGTGACTTTTATACCTTTGTATAATAGGCATTTTTCTAGTTTTGAAGTAGGTGAGAAGGAGCTAACACCCGCATTAGAGGTAGGCTCAAGAGCAGCATCCACAAATGAAATCCGAGGGCCCAGCAATGCAGACAGAAGCAGGAAAGTGTAAATAGCTGATAAAATTGCTCCAAAAAGCATAGATACCTTTTAGATAGGGGAAAATAGTTCATTGTGTCTTCAAGTCCTTTAAATTATCATATAATTAAATGATACACAGAAATTAATGTTTATGAATATTATCACTCTGAATCACCATGAGGTTAAATTATACCCTTCAAAAAAGAAGCATGCTACTTTTGTCAAGACACACCTTAAAGTTGATCCATATGGTATTGTCATACTTTTCCAGTGTACACTTTAGAGTTTGCACAGAATGAATCTACTGGTTTGTAGGCTTCATGATGTCAGAAACCTTGTTCATTCTTGCTTATTACTCTATTCCTAGAACCTAAAAGAGTATTCAGTAAATATTTATGGAAACAGTAAATGAATCAGTTTTTTGTGTAGCTAATTTTAGAAAAATTTACATTAACATGTTTAGAATATACCCAGTTCATTCCTTTGCAATGTTAAAACAAATGAGATACTCTGTAGTCTAAACACATAAACCACATGGACTATTTTGTCTGGGTAAAGTCTTTATTAATTAGTTATACCTAATGGGAATATATTTTATCTTTCTGTAGACACATGCCTGGACATACAAGTAGAGAAGTCCTAATCATCTTTAGCAGCCTCACAACTTGTGATCCATCTAATATCTATGATCTAATCAAGGTAGAACCACTGCATTTTTTCATAATCAAAACCAGAGTCATAACTCTAAAGAGAATTCTGTAGTGAATTTATTACTAGTTTTCAGAAAATTCTGTTTTTCAAGTATGTTAATTTTTGCATTTTTTTTTCTTCCCCCAAAATCCTTCATTTACATGGACTTTATGAAGACCCTAAAGTCAGCTAAAATAAGAGTGTCTGTTATTGGATTGTCTGCAGAGGTTCGGGTTTGCACTGTACTTGCTCGTGAAACTGGTGGTATATATCTAGATTCCTCAATATTTATTCATAATTACTATGTAAGAAGTAACAATTTATTAATTAGGATGTTTTCATCTACTTTTAAGGTACTGAATTTAAGTCACTTCATGGCCTGAAATCCATAATATGGATAGTCATCTTAAATGTGTCATTGCTTCTATAAGATATCATCTCAAAATGCAGGGACTTTACAGTAATTATGTCAGTGTTTAGAGGAAGCATTATAAGTCTTGAAACACTAGAGGGGAGCCTGGGTGGCTCAGTGGGTTAAAGCTTCTGCCTTCGGCTCAGGTCATGATCCCAGGGTCCGGGGATCAAGCCCCAAATTGGGCTCTCTGCTCAGCGGGAAGCCTGCTTCTCTTCCTCTCTCTCTGTTCCTGCCTCTCTGCCTACTTGTGATCTCTGTCTGTCAAATAAATAAATAAAATCTTTAAAAAAAAAAAAAAAAGAAACACTAGGAATTTCACTAATACGTAATACTTTGTAAAGATCTTACAACTTGGCTTTAATTATATTGTGATTATAATTATTCCTGGAGAAGTTAGTTTAGAGATGTCATTTAAGTGAGGTTTTTGAAAAATGATAATTTAACCTAAATACTTACTTTGAAAATATACATTTTCAAATGGTAAAACTTTTACAGAATTGCATAGGAATTACAATTGAGGGGCATCTGGCTGGCTCAGTCAAAAGGGCATGTGGCTGTTGATCTCGGGTTTTGAGTGTGAGCCCCACCTTGGGTATAGAGATTACTTAGAATAAAATCTTAAAAAAAAAAGAAAAGAAACTATGATTGGTACCTATGCCTGGAAAGCTAATTTTTTTTCCTTTTACTTTTCATCTGATTAGGCACATACCATGTTATTTTAGATGAAAGCCATTACAAAGAATTGCTGACACATCATGTTAGTCCTCCACCTGCTAGCTCAAGTTCTGAATGTTCACTTATTCGCATGGGTAAGTGTTTATTTTATGTTATTTTAAAATGGATATTTAGGGGTACGTGGGTGGCTTAGTCAGTTAAGTGTCTGACATGGGCTCAGGTCATGATCTCGAAGTCCTGGGATCGAGCCCCTCATTGGGCTCTGTGCTCAATGCGGGGTCTGTTTGTCCTCCTCTGTCAGCCCTTCCTGCTCTTGCTCTTTCTGTCTCTCTCCCAAATAAGTAAGATCTTTAAAAATTAATAAAATAAAATAGATATTTGTTTATTATTAAACATTTATTTGAGGGATGCCTGGGTGGCTCAGTCATTAAGCATCTGCCTTTGGCTCAGGTCATGATCCCTGGGTCCTGGGATGGAGTCCCACATCGGGCGCCCTGCTCAGCAGGAAGCCTGCTTCTCCCTCTCCCACTCCCTCTGCTTGTGTTCCCTCTCTCGCTGTGTCTCTCTCTGTCAAATAAATAAATAAAATCTTTACTAAAAAAAAAAAAAAGACTTATTTGAGAGAGAGTGTGTGCATGTGCAAGCCACAGGGAGGGACAGAGAGAAGAAAAGAGAATCTTGAGCAGACTGTGCTGAACGTGGAACCAGGTGTGGGGCTCAATCTCATAACTCTGAGATCACGACCTAAGCCCAGATCTAGAGTTAGATGTTTAACTGACTGCCACCCATGTACCCTTACTTACTTGCTTTGATATGTAGATAGACTTAACATTTTTCTGTAATGAAATCTTTTTTTTTTTATGGTTTTTGTTTTTCTTGGATGTATTTTCAATTTAAAAATATGTATGGAAGACAGACTGCATGAGTTTAGGCATTCCAGGATTTTAAACATAGAAGTAAATTCTTACGTAAAATGAAATTGGGCAGGGTGCCTGGGTGGCTCAGTGGGTTAAAGCCTCTGCCTTCAGCTCAGATCATGATCCCAGGGTCCTGGGAGCTCAGCGGGGAGCCTGCTTTCCCCTCTCTCTCTGCCTGCCTCTCTGCCTACTTGTGATCTCTGTCAAATAAATAAAATCTTTAAAAATAATAATAATAAAATGAAAGTGGACAACTATGTAATAGATTCCTCCATTATGTCTGAAGTATTTAAAACTTACAAACATTTTCTTTTTAAAAGCAGTATGTGTCGTCATTAAATTAGATAATTATAAACTTTAGAATCTGCAACCATATGTACAGACAGAACTTTGCCCCACATTCTCTACTTTTAATTTTTCTCATGACCTGAATTACAGTCAGCTTGGCCATACTGTAATAAATCTGAAAGGCAGGAGAGAGAACTTTTGTATAACTCTGTGGGCTCTCTAGTAGGAACATTTTTAGGTTCCTAGTCCTAGAATTTTGCTATTTGCTTGAAAAAAGAAAGTAATACATTTTCTTCTCTGAAGGATTTCCTCAGCATACCATTGCTTCTCTGTCTGATCAAGATGCAAAACCCTCTTTCAGCATGGCGTAAGTAAAAACCTTGAAACTGTCAGTGATTATGTTTTGACATTTTAAATTCTTTCCTATAAGTTATAAATAAAAGAACATAACTGAGTTATGTGCGCTTGCGGTGCAATGGCTTTCGTAAAAGGTTACCGTCTTCATAGCTGTAACAAGGGTGAGGACTATCTCTGTTTACTCCTGCGGAGAAATCTTCTGTTACTAAGTAAAACAGCGGGTTAGAGAAAAGTGTATTGTATGCTGCTACTCATCTAAGATGACGGTGGGCATTTCACTGGATATACATACTTGTTTATGGGGCGCCTGGGTGGCTCAGTGGGCTAAGCCTCTGCCTTAGGCTCAGGTCATGGTCTCAGGGTCCTGGGATCGAGCCCTACATCAGGCTGTCTGCTCGTCGGGGAGCCTACTTCCCCCTCTCTCTCTGCCTGCCTCTCTGCCTACTTGTGATCTCTGTCTGTCAAATAAATAAATAAAATGTTAAAAAAAAAAAAAAGTAACAGAAATAAAAAGTAAAAACTAAACAAATGTTTACCTGGGCAGTGTGTGGAGAAAGGCAAAGGGATGGCTCCTAGGCCTTTTTGAACATACTGTGTTTTAACTTCAGAGCTTTTTATTTTTGTAATTATAAAACTAAAAGCAATTTTTCAAAATCACAAATAAGAGTTGTGTCTTCAGCTATAAAGGTACAATAAGGGACTGAATGTATTGTCCTCCCTCCTGCCAGAAAACCAGACAAAATATATGAAACAATGATTTTCAGATGTGGACAACAAGCAGCGCAGGCAGGGAAGCAAATGAGGTGTGGGCCCTGTGAGTGCAGCTTACTGCCTCGAGAGAATTTCTAGGCTGCAGTACAGGGAAGGAAAACCCATGCAGAGCCTGGGGGTCTTGGTCAGGTAAAGACACCAAGTTCAGAGTTGGGGGAGGCTAAATGGGTGTAGTTTTCCAGGCACAGTGCTAGAAAGTAAAGAGATGTACAGAGAGCTCTCTAGATTGCAGAGACTTCCCCATGAGTTATCAGCAGAGTCATGATCAGCACATTCGTGTGGGAGCCACTAGAGGCCCAGGAAAGAACTCCTGATGAGGAGCAGGCAGCATAGTTGTAGGAGCCCACATGGGGCAGGAAACACTTCATGGTCCTACCAGTGTGGAGGGATATCTTAACAATGGGCTCTGAATAGAGTCCACAGAAATGGAACCAAATTAACCCTAGACTAACAGCTGTTCTGGACAGCCTGATGAACTCTAAAGCAAGTTTTGAACAGTTCAAACTATTTCCAAGTTACTTTACTGTATTCTAGAAAAAGCCCCAACATATTATTTGCATTACCAAAAAATCCGGCATCTGAAACAGAAAAATTCATAATGTCTGGCAGCCAATTAAAAATGACCAGGCCTGACATGAAAAAAAAATGAAATCTTGCATTTGCAACATCATGGATGGAAATAAGTCAATCAGAGAAAGACAATTATCATATGATCTCACTAATATGTGGAATTTTAAAAACAAGGCAGAGGATCATAGGGGAAGAGAGGAGCAAATGAAACGAGAAAACCAGAGAGGGAGACAAACTAAGAGACTCTAAATCTCAGGAATCAAACTGAGAGTTGCTGGAGGGGAGGGGGAGGGAAAGATGGGGTGACTGGGTGATGGACATTGAGGAGGATATGTGCTATGGTGAGTACTGTGTATTGTGTAAGAGTGATGAATCTGTACCCCTCAAATAATACATTATATGTTAAAAATAAATTTAAAAAAAGAATTATGCTACCAAAATAAATAGATAAGTTGGACATTAAATTTAAGAATATGCATTTATCAGATGAAAAAACTTAGCCCACAAAGACACCTATGATAATGTAACTGAGAAGTGGTTAGTACCCCACCCACAAAAAATGACCAGGCATGGAAAGAAATAGGAAAATAGGACCCATATCAAAGAGAGATTCATGGAACAGAAACATACTTAGAAACAACACAGTTAGGGGCGCCTGGGTGGCTCAGTGAGTTAAGACGCTGCCTTCGGCTCGGGTCAGGATCTCAGGATCCTGGGATTGAGCCCTGCATCAGGCTCTCTGCTCAGCTGGGAGCCTGCTTCCTCCTCTCTCTGCCTGCCTCTCTGCCTGCTTGTGATCTCTCTCTGTCAAATAAATAGATAAAATCTTAAAAAAAAAAAAGAAAAGAAAAGAAACAACACAGTTAATGGAATTAGTAGACAAAGTATTAAAACAGCTATTACATAAAGGACCCAAATCAAAGTTTTAGAGACGAATACAGGGTCTGAAATGAAAAATGTACTGGATGGAACTAATAGCAGATGAGCCCCTCAAGAAGAAAAAAATGAGTGAATTCAAAGACATTAATGCAACACACCTGACGGGCTCAGTCAGGAGAGCATGCAGCTCTTGATCTTGGGGTTGTGAGTTCCAGCCCCACGTTGGATGTGCAGATTACTTAAAAACAAAAACACCCCCACACACAAAAACAGACATTAATATATGCTATTCAAAACAGAAATGCAGAGAGAAAAGAAGAAAACCTTGGCTTAAATGAACTATGAAACAGCTTCAAGATTTTAAAATCAAGGTAGTGTACTTCGTTTTGCTGTAACCATTCCCATCTTTCTATACCACTTTAAAAGTGCTGTTTCCTCCCACAGGCACTTGGATAGCAACACTGAGCCAGGACTTACATTAGGAGGATACTTCTGCCCACAGTGTCGGGCCAAGTACTGTGAGCTTCCAGTTGAATGTAAAATCTGTGGTAAGAAACTAGCTGTTCTCTATCCAGTAAATTAATCTTGAATAACTTCTTATCTATGTAGCTCTTAAAGTAACTGTAAATATTAAGGATTCCTCTTTTTACAGAGGGCCCAATACTCCATTTCTAAGTATAAACATGACATTCCAGGAGTTTTCTGATTCTCCCTCTGAAAGGAGTCTGTTCTTCAAAGGCTTTGCAGTAGATCCAGGAGACATCTTTGCAGCTCTTAACCTTTGTAAAATATATGTAAAGACAATGAGGAATTAAAGTAATTGCATTGAAAAAAAAAAAAGTAATTGCATTGTAGAAATTTGTTTCATTTTTAAGTAAGCAAATAGCCAAGAGAGGTCACACGATTAATGACAGAAAACAGACTCCATCCTGGAATCTCCTTTTTAAGGTGATCTGTAAATGAAGAAATGAGTACCAGCAAACCTAAAAAAAAACTTGAAAATATTTAGCCTATCATTTGACATTTCAGCCATTGTCTTAACGAGGTTTGGGCTATTAAACATGGTTCTCTGCTTTCTTTGTTAGGTCTCACTTTGGTGTCTGCTCCACATTTGGCTCGGTCCTACCATCATTTATTTCCTTTGGATGCTTTTCAAGAAATTCCTCTAGAAGAACATAATGGAGAAAAGTATATGAGTGTTGATTAATCTATAATCTGTTATATGTGGTAGAGTAATGTTTGAATGCATTGTTATTACATTAAAAAAATAGTCCTGTTAACTTGGGCAAGATTACTTCTAAAATGGAAAATGAGATGGTAGAATGCCTTGGTTCTGACTGAAATGAGTCATTATTAAACAGATCTGGATCTCCAGAAATCTATTAATTTCCCTAAGCCCATCTCTGAATAGTAAGTATGGTATATTTTGAAAAATCAGCTCTCTAAAACAACAAAAAAATTCCCAGTTTGCAGCCTTAGCTGATTTTCATGGTATAAAACCAGAGGGTTTATCCAGAAGGTCTAGTATTGAATAATAAGAGAAATAGAGAAAAGATCATATGAAGAGTAGGGAAGAAATAGTTAAAGGACATTTTCTGCTATGGGAGGACAGAACTTGAAAGGGACTCTCAGGAGTTTTAACAGAGAAAATAGACCCATGCTAGAGTTTATCATTGTGCAATTTTAGAATAAGCAGCAAAAAACTAAACATTTCTGATGAGGGCAAATTAGGTCACATAATCTGGAATTAAAATTATTTTGCTTCTCAATAATACTGGATGCTGCCAGAGAGCAAGATTTCCTTCAACATGTGGACAGTTGTTACCAACTTAAATGACATACCTAGCAAACCTATCAATTAAATGTTGGGTAGAGGACCGTCTGGGTGGCTCAGTCAGTTGAGCGTTTGCCTTTGGCTCAGGTCATGATGTCAGGGTCCTGGGATCTGTCCCACATCAGGTTCTCTGCTCAGTGCAAGCCTGCTTCTCCCTCTGCCTGTGCCCCACCCCCACTGTTCATGCTTGCTCTCTGTCTCAAATAAATAAATAAAACCTTTTAAAAACTTAAAAAAAAAAATAAATGTAGGTAGAATAAAGACATTTTCAGGCTTGTGAGGCTTTCAAAAGAGACTTTCTGGGGAAGCTGTGGAAGTGATGATTCAGAGGAACTGAGAAAGAGAATGACCGGAAGAGAATAGGAATATTGTTCTAGTTCAAATGTGTCTAAAGAAAGCCCTAGGATGATGATAAGGGGAGATTCCAGAATAACACTTTTGTGTCACATGTCAAAATAGTCCAGTTTGGAGAAGGTTAGAATGTTCCAGGAGAGAGGTCACCAAGAGGGTGAAAACTGGAATTCCTGATGTGGGTGAATGTAGAGAGGACATTTAGATTTTTCAGGGAAAAGTTGAGGGTGTGCTGGTGGTAATTATATAGAAAACTAAGCTTGTGGACCACAATATAGTTATTAACTCCAGGAAAAAAAATGTTTTGAAGATTGGAAGAGTTGTTTTATATGGCTTAGATGAGTATGTTTGTTTATTTATTTTTTAAATTCCTCATTTGTCCCTTTTTAAATTTATAAGCCTTTTTTGTTTTTTAAAGATTTTATTTATTTATTTGACAGACAAGAGATCACAAGTAGGCAGAGAAGCAGGCAGAGAGAGGGGAGAGGGGAGAGCAGGCTCCCCGCTGAGCAGAGAGTCCGATGATGTAATGATGCAGGGTTCGATCCCAGGACCCTGAGATCAGGACCTGAGCTGAAGGCAGAGGCTTAACCCACTGAGCCACCCAGACACCGCTGAATATGTTTATATAGTCCTAATAAGCTAAGCATTTAATATTACTCTATTCAAAATTATTGCAGTACATAGAATTGAGAATGGCATTACTTATGTGTATGTACATGCTGTGGGATCAAGAGGATTGAAAGAGAATTAAATTCTGATCTTCCTTAGATAGAGGCTTATAGCCAATGGCAGAAAAACAAGAAATAGCACTGTAAGTGAGGGTAGCTATCAAACAGTTACAAGTTTCGAAAGTGTTTGGGAACTGGAAATGAAGTGGGGTTGGTAAGGAGAGGGCTGCTATATTTTGTATTAAGTTTTGAGAACTTCTAACTCTTAAAACCATTTCTTGAAAATTAAGCCCTTAGCTATCCAGACATGAATTAGCCTGTGCATCTGGAATTATACTGGCTACCTGCTATTCTCAGGAGAGTTGCAGAATAGTCACTCAGATTATTTTCTGTAGGGTGTAATTCCCTCACAGAATCCCAGGAGGGAAAGCATGCTCATATTTAACCTTGATGAAAATAAAATTTAACAGATTTTCTGAAGTAGGATTTTGCTTTCTGAGATGATCTTGCAATATACTGTAAAATTTCTTAAGTTATTGGTATTCTTAATTCAGTTTTTCTCATAAAAGTCATGTGTAAAGATAATATACTTACTAATTACAGGATTCTTGTTACTGAGATTTTGCTACGCTATTTTAAGGAATGCATTCCTAACAAAATGATTCTTAAACTTTCTTTTCAGATTTTGTTATGGATGTCAGGGGGAATTGAAAGACCAACATGTAAGTTCATCTACTTTCTAAATATTAAGTATTGGGATGCCTGGGTGGCTCATTTGGTTAAGCATCTGCCTTTGGCTCAGGTCATGATCCTGGGTCCTGGGATCAAGTTGGAGCCTGGTTCCTCCACCCTGGTGCTGCTCCCCCTGCTCGTGCTGTCTCTCTCGCTGACAAATAAATAGATAAAATCTTTTTTTTTTAAATAAATAAATAGATAAATATTAAGTATTATGTAAGAAATATTGAGGAAATAACATTAGAAGTTTCTAGTATATTACCGAAAATCAAGCTCCTATCAGGTTATTCCTGATAAATAAACTGATAAATAAATTCCTGATAAAATGGGAGTAAAATGGTTTAAATAGTCTTTGTTATAATTCTGCATTTTCATTTTTCTGTAACAGCATTTTGGTACTTTAAACTGTCTTTAGTTGGCACCTGGGTGGCTCAGTCGGTTGTCTGTGTTCAGCTCAAGTCATGATCCAGGGGTCCTGAGATAGTCCCATGTCAAGACTCCCTGCTCAGCAGGAAGCCTGCTTTTCTGTCTCCCTCTATTCCTCCCTACCCCCTTCTCATGCTCTCTGTCTCTCTCTCTTAAATAAATAAAACCTTAAAAAACAAAACAAAACAAAAACTGGGGCACCTGGGTGGCCCAGTCATTAAGCATCTGCTTTCAGCTCAGGTCATGATCCCAGGGTCCTGAGATGGAGCTCTGCATCAAGCTCTCTGCTCAGAGAGAAGCTTGCTTCTCCCTCTGCTTCTGTTCCCTCTCTTGCTGTCTCTCTCTCCCTGTCACATAAATGAAACCTTAAAACAAACAACCTCCCCTTAAAAAAAATTTTTTTTAAATTAAAAATCCACTTACCTTTAATTAATAAACAGTCTTTAGTTGGAAGTATTAGGAGTTCTTTCTCCATATGGTATTTTCAAGCTCTTTCACAGTTTGTTCTGAAGTTGTTGCTAAAGGTGGCCACAGATCAAAGGCTGTTCCCCCATTGTCCCAGTGAGAAAATATCTTTTAAATTTTTGAGGGGGACCAGTTTGAATGTATACACTTATGTAAAGATGCAAATAAGACAGCTGTCTAGTTTTAAGTTTTTATGAATTTATGTGTTCATATTTAAAACTATGCTTTATGCCCTGTATGAAATATTAGTTGGGAGGATTGCTTGCTTGTTCTACTCTCACAATTCATAAAACGATTTTATTAAGTTTTACATCCTTCTTGGACATCAGTAGCTTCATCCTTACTAGAGCCACCTTTGAATCACTTGACAGTTTGTTTTTTTTAAAAGATTTTACTTTTTTGTCAGAGTGAGAGAGGGAGCACAGCACGGGGAGGAGCAGGCAGAGGGAGAAGCAGGCTCCTTGCTGAGCAAGGAATCCATACAGACCTGAGTTAAAGGCAGTGGCTTAACCATTTAACCTACTGAGCCATCCAGGCATTCCTCACTTGACAGTTTTTAAAAACACTTTGTCTGAGGCACCTGAGATGGCTCAGATGGTTAAGCACCACCACCCCATCCCCCTACCCCGCATCGGCTCCCTGCTCAACGGGGAGTCTGCTTCCCCTCTCTATCTGCCTGTCTTGGGATCTCTCTCTCTCTCTACCAAATAAATTTAAACATAAATAAATAAATAAATAAATAAATAAAAGTCGTTGAAAACACTTTGTCTTTATTTTTGTGCCTTTTGAGATGTAATAATTTTTTTTTTAAGATTTTATTTATTTATTTGAAAGAGACAGTGAGAGAGAGCATGAGTGAGGAGATGGTCAGAGGGAGAAGCAGACGCCCCATGGAGCTGGGAGCCCAATGTGGGACTCGATCCCGGGACTCCGGGATCATGACCTGAGCCAAAGGCAGTCGTCCAACCAATTGAGCCACCCAGACATCCCTTGAGATGTAATAATTTTTAACCTGTTTATAATGCTGCCTTGGAAATTTCACCCCAAGGCACAAGTATCCATATATGTAATATTGATGGAATAATGGATTTTTTTTGTCTTAAATTTGTTTTTTCCATATTCTTTAATAGTTAAATAAAAGAGGAATATAACTTGTTTGGTTGTGAGGTCATTCCCTAGCAATAACTAAATCTGTGTTAAATATTTATGATTTTCTTTGTAATCAAATCAGAGGAATGATCTAAGCATTTGAAAGTAGTACTAATTTCAAGCTTAGGTGTCTTCCCCAGTAGTTACTTAAAACGAAGTAATTAAGAATGTTTTACAATACAAGAAACTTTAAGGAGTCAAGACAAAGTAATTTTCTCATTTGTAAGGAATGGGTTTTTTTGAAAAATAATCACCTTAAATTGGAGAATAGTATATTGAAAGTAATAAAGTAGGTAGATGGGTAGGGAAAATTGATAGAGATCTAAAAGAGCAAAGCAGTTTGAATGTCTTCTAGCTGTTCTGTACTTCTGGAAACTGCTGTCTAAATTTTCTTTTCTTTTTCTCTGCAGGTCTATGTTTGTGCTGTGTGCCAAAATGTTTTCTGTGTGGACTGTGATGTTTTTGTTCACGACTCTCTTCATTGTTGTCCTGGCTGTATTCATAAGATTCCAACTTCTTCAAGTATTTGATTCTAGCATATGGTACACATTATACATGTTAAAAGGACATTTGCAATTGTTAATAAAGTGATTCTTCAGAAGAAACTCCAGTTAAAATGTGAAGAGCAGTTTGAAAGGAAAATCTGACTTAAGAAACTTTTTGCTAAGAAAATGTAGGATTGGGCGCCTGGCTTGGTCATTTGGAAGAGCATGAGACTCTTGATCTCAGGGTTGTGAGTTCGAGCACCACGATGAATTGCTTAAAGGTAAAATAAACTTAAAGGGGAGGAGGGGAGAAAAAGAAAATGTAGAATTTTATTAAATTTTAAAATTTGTGTCCTGTCACAGAAGTGCCCAGAATTCAATAGTAGTTCACTCATTTTTGTTTTCTATTATTTTGAGTTACAGTGTTTTCAAAGTCTTACACATTATGTTATCTACTTTACTTACAATGATTAAATTGATGGGATAATTTCATTGCTTTATAATTAAAGTAAATACAGAATCTCTGATTTATTTTTATTCAGTTTTAGTGTAAACAAAATTAAGTATAAATGTGAATTCAGAGGTGCCTGGATGGCTCAGTCAGTTAAGTGTGTGCCTTTGGCTCCAGTCATGATCCTAGTCCCAAGTCCCACACTGGGCTCCTTGCTCAGTGGGGAGCCTGTTTCTCCTGCTTTCTCTCCCCCTGCTTGTGTTCTCTCTCTTTCTCTCTCTCTGGCAAATAAATATTTATTATTTGTTAAAAATTTTTGATTTAAATTTATTTTAAAAATCTATTCATTTTAAATTTTATTTATTAATTAATTCAGTGTGAGATTAAAACTTAGCAATATTTAGGAAATTATTACTGTTCCACCCACCTGAGGGGTCTCTTTGGTCTTAACTAAACAATCATAATATAACTATAGAATTTATGCATCTAGAGCTATTTTATAGCTTTGACCAAAAGGGGTCTTTTTAGGTGTACACGTTCAAACTCAAAAGATAACTGTGGCCACACGTGGCATGGGTTGGCTGCTCCAGGGGCTATTAAACAGGAGCACTGGACTGCCGGAAAACCATCAGGCAGTCCCCCTTAGCAGCGGAAGTCCTGTAGCAGTTCATCCAATACAGTTCAGGTGCAAGGTGATGACATCCTTCTCAGGCCTTAAGGAGCCACTACCTCTTACAACAGTTCCCTAATACAACTTATAGGGGCCCCACAAGGGACCTGTCAGTTTTAAGAGACCCCATACCCAGAAGAGCCCAAAGCATGAAGTTCCCATCAGGTTATTTATAGTGCATTTAGTCCAGATACAATTTAGTAGCCAGGAGTCATTTTTGCCACAGTAAAGTTGCCTAGAAACCTAGCTCACCTTCCTCCCCTCATCAGTTATTATGATGACATGGTTAGAAAGCATAACTAACGGGGCATTCTCATGCAGTGAATGAAAAGTCTTGTTAATCCTTTCATTTTCATATGGTAAGCCTCTTTCATCCTTTGTAATGACTGCTAAAGCATTTTTACTTAGTGGAGCATATTTGATACCACCGTTCTGTGTATTTGATATGTGAGACTGGTTTACCTTTTCATTCAGGCTCATGAAGTCAGAGTTGTGTCTGTTGCTGTTAGTCTGAGGTTCATACCTAGGGACCATTTAACTTAATCCTCTCAACTTTGCCACTGTTTTCACCACAGGTTCATACCCAGGGACCATTTAACTTAATCCTCTCAACTTTGTCACTGTTTTCACTGCAAAAACTTAAGTGAGGATGTATGATGAGGCCATCTTTTAGGTTCAGTGTAGAGAGACCAGTATAGGCAGAAGTCTTTACAAGGCATACCCTGTTGAGAGTTACTGAGGTCTCCATAACAAAGGTATGTTTATTTTAAATCTACAAACTTTAAAATTGAGTTTTGCTACAATATGTATGAGTTTATAAATAACAACTTTTAGTTAGGAACATTGTCAGGAAGACAATGTAATCCTACCTTAGAGAGTTCATTCAGTGAATCTTGACTAGAGCCCAGCAATATGCACCTTCCATAGCACGTGCACACACATGCCCAGAGACATAATGTGACCACATGAAAGTAACAGCTCTCTCTCCCTTGAGTCACACTCTCCGAACCTAGACCCAGTGGTCCTTTATATGGAAACAGATTTCAGCTATAGGTAACCAGGTAACTACTGTTTTCCTTCCTTTTGTCAGCACAGGTTATCTGTGGTAGGAGATGCCATTAACAAGATCACCTGATCTAGAAGAACCGCCATGGGTGGTCACCTCTTGAAAAGTTACTAGACATACCTTATGTCTCAATTAGAGACATAACCTTACTACCATACATAAAAGGGATATTGTAGAGAAAGTACTGGCTTGTTTAAGATGACAGAAATAGAGATGGTGATCTAAGAATGTTAGTTCCGGTTTGGAATGAAGTTCCCTCTTGGAACTTCACAATATACTATAGTAGTAAAGGAGACTATTTAACATAAGAGATCTTTCTGAGGGGAGCCTGGGTGGCTCAGTGGGTTAAAGCCTCTGCCTTCAGCTCAGGTCATGATTCCAGGGTCCTGGGATCGAGCCCCACATTGCGCTCTCTGCTTGGCAGGGAGCCTGCTTCCTCCTCTCTCTCTCTGCCTGCCTCTCTGCCTACTTGTGATCTCTTTCAAATAAATAAATAAAATCTTAAAAAAAAAAAAAAGCGATCTTTCTGAAGAAAAAAAGAGGACATACCACTCTGGACCTTATGGAAATAAAGATTATAATGTGAGTGCTGTGAACAGCTAGCTGGGACAATGAGTGAATGTCAGTGGGCAGAGGGCTGCTTTTTGGAGTGATGAAAATAATCTGCGACTGTGTGATAATGATGATTCTTCAACTCAGTGAACCTACTGACAACTATGGCGTGCTTTGACTGGGTAAGTTGTGTGGTACGTGAAATATATCAGTAAGGCTGCCTTTTAAGAACTAAAGCAGTGGTTGGGATGCCTGGGTGGCTCAGTTGGTTAAGCAGCTGCCTTCGGCTCAGGTCATGATCACAGCGTCCTGGGATCGAGTCCCACATCGGGCTCCTTGCTCAGCAGGGAGCCTGCTTCTTCCTCTGCCTCTGCCTGCCATTCTGTCTACCTATGCTCGCTCTCTCCCCCCCTCTCTCTCTGATAAATAAATAAAAATCTTTAAAAAAATTAAATTAAAAAAAAAAGAACTAAAGCAGTGGAAGAAAACTCAGAGATCTAAAAGTGTTTGTCTGGGGTGGGGGTATAGAACTGAGTGGACAAAAGCAGGGATGAGAATGAGAATTTTTTTAAAAAGATTTTTATTTGGTTTAAGTTTTTTGAGCCATATAAACAAATTGAGTATTCAAAATAATAAGATGTATAGAATTGTGGGAAGTCATAGTGAAACAAATGAAAATAAAGTAATGAAGTTAATGTTAGCTGTTAGTGGAGGCCCTGAACAATAACACAAAAGCAGTCCCATTCATCAAAGAAGGTAATAAATAACTAAGGAGCAGGCGGTTGAAGGGGAAATGGAAAAAATTTTTTTACTTGGATCATGGTTCAAACAATAATCTTTCCCTCTAATATGGCAATGTGTGCATTGTTTCTTTTGTTTGCCCTTGAGAAGAACTACATCCATGCAAGAAGTAATTGGTTGAAAATCAGGTAAGTTCTGGGTGTAGAGGCCACATGTAACGTGCTGTACATCCGCATGCCATGTCATAATCAAAACATGACCCGTGTGGAAACTGAGGGGACAAGAGGGCTTCTGATGCTCAGAATGGCAGTTGGAAGAAGAAACAAACATTTTTGTAAAATTTCTCAAAATGTATGTTCCTCACGTGTGGGCACATCTGTGTTGTGCTATTTGTATCTCTGTAATGACTGGCTAGTACATAACCAGAGGAACAGTTTCACAGAGGTGCCACAGGGCACGGCCAGCTGATGGGAAGCCAGGTGGCAAAATCCTAAGAGCTCTAGTGGGTGCAAGAGTTCATGAGAAGGGGCCAGAAGTTTGAATCCCGGGCCCTAGGAAGAAAGGGTTGTATGACATCACACTTACGGGAAGTAGCCTCAGGAGTGTCCTTGATACCTCTTTGGATCTGGTTCTAAAAGAATTGAAGATGCATTACTTTCCGTGTTCTCAAATTCTCTTCTGGGGCTACCTGTTACAAGGTTGACTGGGGACTCTGATGGGGTCTTTACGGGAATTCAGTTCTTTTTTTCACCTGACTAAATTGCTGTTTGAGTCGCACCTCAGGCTAGGGTTCCGGAAATACTACACAGTTTCTTAATTAACTTACTAATTCTCTAAATAAACCTGTACATCTGCTATGGGATCCTAGGCATTAGGATGTAGACACCAAAAGGACACACACCCTAACCTCGTGGATCAGTGGTCTGTCCATCCTTAAGAGGCCAACCTATGAAGAAGTCAGTGTGAATGTGCTAACAAAATCCAAGTGCTGTAAGCACAAGAGGTGTGGGAAAGGGGGGAGGGAGAGGGTGGTTAAGTTACGGACATTGGGGAGGGTATGTGCTATGGTGAGTCCTATGAAGTGTGTTAACCTGGCGATTCACAGACCTGTACCCCTGGGGCTAATAATATATGTTAATAAAAAAATTTTAAACAATTTTTTAAATGCACAAGAGGGACTGGAAAATGGTCTTGGATGCAGTCAGATGCCTAAAGGGACCAGGCAGATAATGGCAGTAAGTGAAGGGGGGGGTCAGGTAATGCGAAGTGGTGGTGTCTGGAAAGCTCTGTGCCATCTAAAGGAGACAACATCTAGACTCTGGGCTCAGGGATGGAAGAGAGATACAGCTTTCACTGGGCATCCTTCATACCTTCAGAATTCTGTACAGGCTCATTTGTTACCTAGTCAAAAATACTTTCTAGGGGAAATAACCATGACTCAGCCCCAGCCAATTTTTTCCTCCTGGGAATGTAGTCCCCCTGGTACCAAATATTTTGATACTGAAACTGGGTTTTTAAGTGAGTTTCCCTAGGGATGCCTGGGTGGCTCATAAAGTTAAGTGCACGACTCTTGAGTTCAGGTCATGATCTCAAGGTGTGGAATCCAGCCCTGCGCAGAACTCTGCATCAGCCGTGGGAGTCAGCTTGAGATTCACTTTCTCCCTCTGCCTCTGCCCCTCTGCCCCTTTCCCCACCCCCATTCCCCCAACCCCGCTCCCACGTGCTCACTCGCTCTCTGAAAATAAATACAATCTTAAGTGAGTTTTAAGTTTTAAATGTTGACATCTAATTTTCAAAAACCACACAGGCTATGCAATTCAGTGTACAGAATTGTTGAATCACTATATTGTTCACCTGAAACTAACATTGTATGTTAACTATACTAGAATTTTTTTTTAAGATTTTATTTATTTGACAGAGAGACAGATCACAAGTAGGCAGAGAGGAAGGCAGAGAGAGGGGGAAGCAGGATCCCTGCTGAGCAGAGAGCCCGATGCGGGGCTCGAGCCCAGGAACCTGAGATCATGACCCAAGCCGAAGGCAGAGGCTTAACCCACTGAGCCACCCAGGCACCCCTATACTAGAATTTTTAAAAGCCTGGGAACTCATTAGAAAGGCACATCGTTAGGACCTGTTACAGACCTGAATCTGCCTTTGGGGAGGGCCTAGCAATCTGTTTCAGCAAATCCTCTGGGGACTGTGATAAATGCTGAAGTAGGAAAACCACTGCTTCTCATAGTATTGCAAGGTGTGTAGAACTTAAAAAGAGGTCCCAGTAATAGAATTCTACCAAATTTTAAGGCTATGCAGGAGTTTTCAGGGGCACTAGGAGTAAAAGGGTTGTTCTTTCAACCGATAAAGGATATCCACTAAAAATCTACAACGCATATTCTTTTTTATTAAGCTTTTTATCTTTTTTTTTTTTTTTAAGATTTTATTTATTTGTTTGACAGACAGAGATCACAAGTAGGCAGAGAGGCAGGCAGAGAGAGAGGGAGGGAAGCAGGCTCCCTGCCGAGCAGAGAACCCGAGGCGGGGCTTGATTCCAGGACCCTGGGATCATGACCTGAGCTGAAGTCAGAGGCTTTAACCCACTGAGCCACCCAGGCACCCCTACAACCCATATTCTTTAGGGTGAAAGTTTAGAAGAATTCCTACCGAAGTCACTATACAGTATCTATTATCACTGCTTTAAAGCAACATTGTTTTAAATATAATCAATGTGACAAGACAATGAAATGACAATAAAAAAACAGTCATAATATTCGGAAGATACAAATATCTACTTACAATATACAAGAGGATTTACAATCATGTATTAAAAACAGACCAGAAGGAGTCCTGGACATCATCAATAAAAATTCAGAAGATAGAATTTTAAGTTCAAAAAAATCCAATCCACGGGGCGCCGCTGCCTTCGGCTCAGGTCATGATCTCAGTGTCCTGGGATCGAGCCCCGCATTGGGCTCTTTGCTCAGCGGGAGCCTGCTTCTCTCTCTCTCTCTGCCTGACTCTCCGCCTACTTGTGATTTCTCTCTCTGTCAAATAAATAATAAATAAAATCTTTAAAAAAAAAAAATCCAATCCATAAAGGCAACAAAATCTTTTAAGATGCTACAATAAATATATATTGGACAAAGAAGCACACAACATTATAAATGGAAAGTAAGGTTGATTTGGGAAAATTTTATAGGCAGAAAGGTCAGCAGCATGGAGAAGGTCCACTGACCTCTGGACATCCTACAAAAGGAATTGCTGGTTCAGCAGCAGCTGGGTGACTCATGGAAAGTGCTTCAAAGGAGCACAGTTGCTGTAACAGCATACCTGGTAATAGAAAGGTGAGAAGGGGCTGGTGAATACCTACTTGCATGTGCTCTCTTTCCCTTGCTCCCCCTCTCAAAGGAATAATATCTTTTTTAAAAAATGAATATTTTAACAGATTTTTGGGAGATGGAAACTCCAATGGAATTGTAGTCATCAAAGAACAGCCCAAAGAAAACCACAGTCTGAAAACCCACGTAGCCTATGAGAGAGGATGTTCCCTGCATAGAACCCTGGGGACCCAGAATGCCAGGTAAGAAGGGCGGGAGTGACAGGAAGGGCTGAATGTCGAGGGACCAATTTAAAGGCAGCTCCCTCTATCCCACCACCAGGTTATTTATAGACAGGTGTTAACACTGAGGCAAAAAATTGCCTCTTGGGTGCCTGTTGGTTAAGCTGCTGCCTTCAGCTCAGATCATGATCTGAGGCTCCTGGGATTGAGTCCCACATGGAGCTCCCTGCTCAGCGGGGAGCCTTTTTCTCCTCCTCCCTCTGCCTGTGGTTCTGCTTACTTGTGCTCTCTATCTCTTCTGCCACATAAATAAATAAAATCTTTAAAAAAAAAAAAAAAAAAAAAGGTCTTCTCTTAAAAAAAAAAAAGTGAATAAACTGCTTCAACTGGCTTTGAGGATCTAGTGTGGGCACTGGCACCCCCAAACAATCCTTCCAGAATTGACCATTTTATGCTCAAGGATCATCCCAAGTGAGCTTTGAGCTATTAGCTCTGTCTTTACAAAGGTAAGTTGAATTCATTGCTTGAGGTGTTTCTCTGACACTTAAGATTGGCTTCTCTGAAGTAAATCTTGGCTTCCTACTCTGTTCTCCATAAAGTAAAGGGCTTAGGTTCAAGGCACACTCATGTGACTTAGATTTTTTTTTTTTTTTAAGATTTTACTTATTGGGGTGCCTGGGTGGCTCAGTGGGTTAAAGCCTCTGCCTTCGACTCAGGTCATGATCCCAGGGTCCTGGCAGAGAGCCTGATTCGGGGTTCTCTCTGCTCAGCAGGGAGCCTGCTTCCTCCTCTCTCTCTGCCTGTCTCTCTGCCTCCTTGTGATCACTGTCTGTCAAATAAATAAAATCTTAAAAAAAGAAAAAGATTTTACTTATTTATTTGAGAGAGACACCACAAGCCAGGGAGAGAGGCAGAGGCAGATGTGGGGCTCAATCCCAGGACTCCAAGATCATGACCTGAGGCAAAGGCAACTGCTTAACCAACTCAGCCACCCAAGCCTGCGTAGATTTTTAACCATCCCATTGGCCAGTGAGCTTTTCATTTGCCTAACACTTTTTTTTGAAGACTTTATTTATTTATTTGACAGAGAGAGACAGAAAGAGAACACAAGCAGGAGGAGTGTGAGAGGGAGAAGTAGGGTTCCCGCTGAGCAGGGAGCCCAGTGTGGGGCTCCATCCCAGGACCCTGGGATCATGTCCTGAGTCGAAGGCAGAGGCTTAATGACTGAGCCAACCAGGCACCCCTCATTTGCCTAACTCTTAAATGTGAAACCAAAGGCGTGTATACATTTGAGGAGAGCTGGTAATGTGAAAAACAGACACCAAGATAAAAGGTCATAGCTTTTCAATGAAACAGGTAATGCAGAAGACAGATGAGCTTAAACATCAGTATTGATAAGTTCAATTTCTATAGCAGGACCCACAAAATGGAGACTAGCCCCATAGACAGGGCCAAGTCTAAACCTAGGTAAAATCTAAACCTAGGTAAGCCTGCGCTTACTGGCAACATCTGTCAGAGAAATCTAACTAGACCAGCCACAGTGCTCTACCTCAGCTTTAGCTCTTTTACCTTGCCCTAGAAAATAGGGCCTGCCACCCTTACAAGGAAACCATCCGCCTCCTAGCCAATGGTAGTTTCCATGTTGCCTCTTCTCTACAAAGCTAGTGGCTCCTCAAAATCCCTTGGCAATAGCACTCCCTTACCTGTGAGGTTCTTACAGACTTGTTATTAAATTGGTTTAGTTCTGGGGCACCTGGGTAGCTCAGTGGGTTAAGCATCTGCCTTTGGCTCAGGCCATAATCCCAGGGTCCTGGGATCCAGTCCCGAAGTGGCTCCCTGCTCAACAGCGAATCTGCTTCTCCCTCTCCCACTCTCTCCCCCTCTCTCCACTCATGCTCATTCTCTCTCTGTCTCTCTCAAATAAATAAAATCTTTAAAAAATTGATTTAGTTTTGAGAGTCAGAACAACAAAGAGCTGTGGGAATTAGAAGTGTAATTGCAGACATTAAGGGCTCCTGTTGGAGAGTTGGAAGATCATGGAGAGGGAATCTCCAGAAAGTAGAGCAAACTAGTAGGAGAATGTTTGAGGGAAGGAAAGTGAAGACTTTCCAACTGAATATTGGGAATACCAGGCAGAGTGAAAGAGAACAGACGGTAGGCACTTACCAAATAATAGAAGATAATTAAGTGCCCAGGGGTGACAGGAGACTCACGTTTTGAGAATAAAGAAGCCTGCTGAATGCCCAGCACGATGAATGTAGAAACACTTACACCTAGACGTAATACTTTGAATTTTTATAATCCCAAGGATAAAAGAGAAAATCCTTTTTTTTTTTTTAAGATTTTATTTATTTATTTGACAGAGAGAGATCACAAGTAGACAGAGAGGCAGGCAGAGAGAGAGAGAGAGAGAGGGAAGCAGGCTCCCTGCTGAGCAGAGAGCCCGATGCGGGACTCGATCCCAGGACCCCGAGATCATGACCTGAGCCGAAGGCAGCGGCTCAACCCACTGAGCCACCCAGGCGCCCAAAAGAGAAAATTCTTAAAAGATACCAGAAAGGTAGAGAAACTGTCACCATCGAAGAATAAGACATACTAGCATCATAAATTTCATTAATCTTTTTTTTTTTAAGATTTTATTTATTTATTTGACAGAGAGAAATCACAAGTAGATGGAGAGGCAGGCAGAGAGAGAGAGACGGAAGCAGGCTCCCTGCTGAGCAGAGAGCCCGATGTGGGACTCGATTCCAGGACCCTGAGATCATGACCTGAGCTGAAGGCAGCGGCTTAACCCACTGAGCCACCCAGACGCCCCTCATTAATTTTTTTTTTAAGACTTTATTTATTTATCAGAGAGAGGGGGAGAGAGCAAGCACTGGCAGACAGAATGGCAGGCAGAGGGAGAAGCAGGCTCCCTGCCGAGCAAGGAGCCCGATGCGGGACTCGATCCCAGGACGCTGGGATCATGACCTGAGCCGAAGGCAGCTGCTCAACCAACTGAGCCACCCAGGCATCCCCCTCATATTTGAGAGAGAGCACAGCAGGGGGAGCAATAGAAGGAGAGAGAGAAAAAGACTTGGTGCTGAGCAGGGACCCTGTCTTGGGGCTCAATTTCTCGTATGACCCTGAGATCAAGACCTGAGCTGAAACCAAGAGCTGGACAGTTAACCAACTGAGCCATCCAAGCGCTCCACCTTTCATTAATCTTGAAAAACTCTTTAGAATAAAATACTTTCTTTTGGGCCAGCTGGTAGGTGTTAAGTCCTGACCATTTAATGCCTCTTGACTCCGTGCCCTAGAACTTCAACTGGTAACCTCCCAGGACACTGCAATTTGAGTCCAAGTTCCTCACATACTTTCCCACTGTTTCCCATTGAAAGGCTGGCCCAGAGCCTCTCCACTTACGTCACACACTCCCCTTCCATCTGAGGAGGATGCAGGACAAACCTCTGTAAGTAAACCTTCTCTGGCCAAGGTGCTTTCCTTCCACACCTAACCTTATAGCCCTCGTATTTCGCTCATTCCTGTTTCTCTCTCGGGAGGCCAGAGGACAGGCACTAGAGTCACACAGAGGTCACGCAGAATCCGAGCTGCCTGACACGGTCACCTCCCTGCACCCTTAGCTCTTGCTGACAAAGAACAGGAGAGCTAGGAAGGCCCCGGAGGGTTCCTCTGCCCAGAAATGACCTGCGCACCAGCAAAACTGACCTGAACTTTGTTGTCTAAGAACAGGACTGATTCCAGCTGGCCTGCTGGGACCTGGTGCTTCTGTAGATCTCCAGAGAGATGGGGAGCTGCGGTGCTCGGTGCTGGCCAAACCGAATGAAAGGTCCTAACGAGTTATTCATCTCCTAACGAGTCCTGTGCCAGGATCTGAGACAGACGAGGGGGCAGCCTGGACCAGCTCATTTCTGGTTTTGAGACTGGCCTTGCAGCCTAATTTGTGCGACATGACCAGAGGCGTATAAAAGACCCTGAGGTGATGGCTTACCCAACAGCTTCCCTAAGAGCTGTGTAGGTGGTTCATGGCCTAAAATGAAGAGCATTTTGTGCAATAGAGAAAGGATCCCTAGAAACTGAGTAGACCTGTTTTTAATTTTTATTTTTGTGGGGCACTTGTGTGGCTCAGTCAGTTAAACAGCTGCCTTCAGCTCTGGCCATGATCTCAGAGTTGTGGGATTGAGCTCTATATCTGGTTCTCTGCTGGGTGGGGAGCCTGCTTCTCTTCCCTCTGCCCCTTCCCCCAGCTTCTGTGTGCTCTCTCAAATCAGTAAAATGTTAAAAAAAATTTTGTTACTTTTGTATTTTGTCTTTAACCTTCATTATAGTCTTATAAAAGTATATTGTGTAGAGTCTTACGAGTTTTTTTCAGTTAGCTGCCCTTGTGTAATTGCGGAGAGGGCACTGTGGCTCGAATCGTTCAAGCAGTTGTTGCACTTATAATTTATTTCTTTTCTTTTCTTTTTTTTTTTTTTAAAGATTCTATCCATTTATCCGACAGAGAGAAATCACAAGTAGGCAGAGAGGCAGGCAGAGAGAGAGAGAGGAGGAAGCAGGCTCCCTGCTGAGCAGAGAGCCCGACGCGGGGCTCGATCCCAGGACCCCGAGATCATGACCCGAGCCGAAGGCAGCGGCCCAACCCACTGAGCCACCCAGGCGCCCAACACTTATAATTTATTTGATGGTGAAAGCTTTCGGAGGGAAAAAAGATGAAAAGTGGGAGAGAGACTGAGGCATGGATTGCTTGATTTCAAATAAGAGAACTAGGGAAGGGAGGAAAAGCACAGCAAAGGAAGTGAAAGGGGGTATATCAGAACCAGAGGAAAGAGCCACACTTTATTAAAACAAATTCAGAAGGAGAAGTCTGCCAAGAATACTCTTCCTTGGCTGGTTTTGGCTGCTTTGGCTAAGTCCACTGAGTCCACTACACTCTGGCCCTTTATTCTGGAAAGAAGCATGATGCCAAAGGAGAGTTGTGGCTCGATGTTGTGTTGGGCTGGATCCCAAGATCCTGGGATCACCACCTGAGCGGAAAGAAGGCAGAGGCTTAACCCACTGAGCCACTCATGGGCCCCCAGGTTTGCTCTTAATCAAGATTTTCAATTAGCTGCAGCTTTTGCAGCACTGTGGGTAGATCAGCTATACTGTGTGAAGGCGGGGCCGTAAACCCATCGGTGGGGCAGAACCATTCCACTTCTGGTGTAGGTATTGAAATACTCCTGAGGCCCCCAGGAGTTGAGACCGCAAGCATGCATGCCCGGGCTCGGTGGTAAATGACAGTACTGAGGGGAGGCCCTGTTTTGTCCCTTTGACCTAAGTGGTGATGGGCGCTCAGACAGTGACCCTCCCACTGGTGAGCTGGGGAATGGCCGCGACACCTTCACATACCTCCTGGCACATTTGTTCTGAATGGGGTTGGAAGGTAAACAGAAGATCAGTGTTTTTAGGAAGAAGGGCAACAGGAAGGATGAAAGGGTAGAAAGAAGTTGGAGGACTAGGGGCACCTGGGGGGCTGAGCTGGTTTAGTGTCTGATTTCAGCTCAGGTGGCATCCCCCACACACTCCTCTTCCTGCTCTTGCTCTCAAATAAAGAAAATCTCCAGGGGAAGTCTGGGCGCTAGTAAACCACACAGAAGTGGTTTTCTTCCCTTTTCAGAAAATGGCCGCCGGGGAGGAGGCCTCGGAAGAGAGCATTTCTCTGCTTCCGTTAGCTCTGGAGCTGGCAGCCGTCCCCCGCACAGCAAAAGGTTCCCTAAGCCGAAAAAAATGGAAGAGGAGCAGAAGGAACAAAACGCAGGAAGGCTTTGACTCGCAAATGCGTAGTGAAGCAACAAGCTTGGGGTTTGGTGCCCTAGGACCAGTCCAGCGCATGCGCGCCCGGGAGATGGCGGCGCTGGGCTTCACTGCACCCGCGGCGGGTTCGGCGCTTCTTCCGCAGCTCAGTCGTCTGTGGTGCTCGCCTCCGGAGTCTCCCCGCAGAAGACCACAAGCACTTTCATGCAGACTGTGGGTTCCTTTTGGGCAGTGGTGTTGGTAACATTGCCAAGTATGATAAAAGAGCCAAGAACCCAGGGAACAAGCTGGGAGGGCACAAAGCTAGATACCAGGAAGACCGGGGAGAGTGGAATCTTGCAGGAACTGGCCATTTTCCGTACAAGTGGTATCTGCAAGGGACCTCTCAGCTGCTGCCTTTGTTTTTATAGGTAATTTTGAAGTCATTTTATGAAAAATTTCTCTGGGGTTTTTAAGTTTAGGTTCCACTTTTGTCTTTCTTTCTTTCTTTCTTTCTTTTTTTTTTTTAAGATTTTATTTATTTGACAGAGAGAGGTCACAAGTAGGCAGAGAGGCAGAGGAGGAAGCAGGCCCCCTGCTGAGCAGAGAGCCCGATGTGGGACTCGATCTCAGGACCCTGAGATCATGACCTGAGCCGAAGGCAGCGGCTTAACCCACTGAGCCACCCAGATGCTTTCTTTTTTTAAAGCGAGGGAGGGGCAGAGGGAGAGAGGGAATCTCAAGCAGGTCCATCTCCAGACCAGAGCCTCGAGGGTGGGAGTGGGAGGTGGTGCGGGGGTGGGCTGGGTCTCCCAGTCCTGAGCTCATGACCTAAGCGCAAATCAAGAGTCCTGGTTAACTCACTGAGCTACCCAGGTGCCCCTAGGTTCCTTATTTGAATTGCAATAATCTTTGAATTTTTCCTCACCTGTTAAATGTGTTCTATGAGGTATATTGTCTATTTTATTAAAATTCAATTTTAGTATCTTGAACTCACTGTATAAAACAATTTGCCAAATATTTCATAAAATGTTACTTTTCCTTAAATTTGGACCTTAGACAGTACTGATTGCATTCTCAGGATCCTCCAACTAAATCATGAGGTCAACCTGACCCTAGTTTTCTATGCATTTCTCAGCTTTTCCTCCATCTTTCTTTAATTCTTTTAATTGCTACCGTACTGGAGGGAGTGTTCTAAGCTTTTTGTTTGTTTGTTTGTTTGTTTTATTTTATTTTTTTAAAAGATTTTATGTATTTATTTGACAGAGAGAGATCACAAGTAGGCAGAGAGGCAGGCAGAGAGAGAGAGAGAGGGGAGGAAGCAGGCTCCCCGCTGAGCAGAGAGCCCAATGCAGGACTCGATCCTGGGACCCCGAGATCATGACCCCAGCCGAAGGCAGCGGCTTAACCCACTGAACCACCCAGGTGCCCCTGTTTGTTTGTTTTAAATTTGACAGACAAGAGAGCACCAGTAGGCAGAGAGGCAGACAGAGAGAGAGGGGGGAAAGTAGGCTCCCTGCTGAGCAGGGAGCCTGATGTGGGACTCGATCCCAGGAGCCCGGGATCACGATCGGAGCAAAGGCAGCGGCTTAACCCACCGAGCCACCTAGGTGCCCTTTCTGTTTGTTTTTATTAACATATAATGTATTACTTGTTTCAGGGGTACAGGTCTTTGATTCATCAGTCTTACACAATTCACAGCACTCACCATAGCATATACCCTCCTCAGTTTCCATCACTCAGACACCCCATTCCTCCACCCCCCCCTCCCCTCCATCAATCCTCAGTTTGTTTCCTGCGATTGAGTTGACCAACCAGTTCCTGCACCTCTGAGTTGGGTATGTCAGAATGCACATGGTAGCATGGAGATGTATGGTTGTTGTCAGGAGTCTAAAGTATAGGCAACAAATGCCTTATAAAAACTATTGTGTGTTACATGAAGATGACTAATGTCACCTTTCATCTTTTTGTCCTCATGAGCACATGGTTAGCCAATAAGTTTCAGAGCTGAAATTAGGACTAAAAATGTCCAAGCTTCTGTTTGGTTGTCTGTTGTTAGCTGCTTGGAGTTCAATTTTGTAAACTACCTTTGCTGCTTCTTTTATAAGCTATGGACAGAGATGTCTGAGTAGACTTTTAAATTTATTGAGTACTACAATTTAAAAAGCATAAACTGGGGATGCTGAGATCAAGAGTCAAGACGTTTAACTGACTGAGCCACCCAGGCGCCGAAGGAATGTGTTTTTTATTTTTTTATTTTTTTTAGATTTTATTTATTTATTTGACAGAGAGAAATCACAAGTAGATGGAGAGGCAGGCAGAGAGAGAGAGACGGAAGCAGGCTCCCTGCTGAGCAGAGAGCCCGATGTGGGACTCCATTCCAGGACCCTGAGATCATGACCCGAGCCGAAGGCAGCGGCTTAACCCACTGAGCCACCCAGGCGCCCCAGGAATGTGTTTTTTAAATGGTGTTCAATATCCTCTCAAAATTTCAAAATTTATTAATTTCCATTTTTAAAAAAAGATTTTGAGAAAGACACAGCAAGAGAGGGAACACTAGCAGAGGGAGTGGGAGAGGAAGAAACAGGCTTCCTGATGAGCAGGGAAGCCCGACGTGGAGCTCCATCCCAGGACCCTGAGATCATGACCTGAGCTGAAGGCAGAGGCTTTAACCCACTGAGCCACCCAGGTGCCCCTGTGTAGAACTTTTAAATATAATTTACCTTACTCCCAGTGGCTTATATATAACCAATGTAGGAAAGATGTTGGTGTTCAGAGCTGAGGAGTAAGAAATAACTCTTGAGGGCGCCTGGGTGGCTCAGTGGGTTAAGCCGCTGCCTTCGGCTCAGGTCATGATCTCAGGGTCCTGGGATCGAGTCCCGCATCGGGCTCTCTGCTCGGCGGGGAGCCTGCTTCCTCCTCTCTCTCTCTCTGCCTGCCTCTCTGTCTACTTGTGATCTCTCTCTGTCAAATAAATAAATAAAATCTTTAAAAAAAAAAAAAAAAAGAAATAACTCTTGAGATGTCTTTGGTGCAGAAAGGTGTTTTTATTAAAGCACAGGGCAGGACCCGTGGGCAGAGAGAGCTTCAATGGAGTTGTGAGGGTGGTGATTATATATCTTCAAGTTGGGGGGGTGGTTAGGGATAGTGTAAGCCTCTCCCCTGTTTTGGAAACAAGGTTTCCAGGATCCTGAGGGGGCTACCTATTTATTACTGTTGAGTAGAAATTCAGTCATGAGACCATTCAGATGTATATCATTGGGTCATATGCTTGGGGTGGTGATTGCCAAAAGGTATCTTGGGGGGTTTAGAGATAAAGGAAATATCTAAAGGAATTGTTACATGATAAATTAGGCTTACAGGATCCTGGAGGCTGGTGGGGGTGCGGTTTGGGCTGGGATTGCCTTTGCCCTTAGCAAAATGTCAACATCGATGCTGTTAAGTCACCAGAAGAATCTCACTCTGCCTGTTTCAAGGACTAGTCAGTGAGCTGTACGTAGTAAGGAAACTCAATCACAAAGGTTGAAGTGAAGTGAAAGTTTATTAAGTGAAGGTGAGACCAGAAAGGAAAGAAAAAGCTCTCTACAGGGATGGAGAAGGGTTGCGGATGGGTTGCCCCTGAGGGCTTTTGCAGGCAGCCTTTTACTGAAAAGTGACCAGGAACCTGAATCTTCTGACTTCTCTACCACTGATAGAACCATGTTTGCTTTTCCTTTGGAGTTGGGTAATTTTTAGTGGTCCAGCTGAAACTGTCATAGGGATAGCTCATCTCCGACATTTAAGATGTAACGAGGGGGCACTTGGGTGCCTCAGTGGGTTAAAGCCTCTGCCTTCAGCTCAGGTCATGATCCCAGGGTCCTAGGATCGAGCCCCGAATTGAACTTTCTGCTCAGCAGGGAGCCTGCTTCCTCCTCTCTCTCTCTCTGTGCCTGCCTCTCTGCCTACTTGTGATATAGTTTAACAACAACAACAAAAAAAGATGTAACGAGGCAGTCTCGATGAGGTAGCAGAAGGTGGGCTGAGGGCAAGCGTAGGCTGACATCTTGCAGCCCACCCCTACCCCCAGCTCCCAGGTGGGGTCTGTGGGGCATTCCTCAGGCTCCCCTGGCTGCCCTAAAGCTAAGGGAAGGGAAAACAAATGGTTAACTAACAGGGATCACAGTGCAGCCAGAGCCAGTCTCCCTCAGTTTACAAAATGTCAGTAATTTACAAGAAAAAAAGCATTTTTGTCCATAACCTAACCTCCAGAAAGAAACTCCCAACTATCTGAATGTTAATGGTTTACTAGAGGGAAAAACAACCGGAGCTTGACAATGGTAAGGCTTCCACTATCCGGTAGTCCTCTTTAGCATATGAAAGTTCTTCTGAAAACATCTCTTTTCCTTAACTTTCCCCAACTCCAGAATATATCTTCAGTCAGCTCTTCACAACCCCTCAGGACCTGTGGCCTTGTCCCTGTGCTTTAATAAACCACCTGCGCTTTGTAAAAAGAGATTTTATTTATTTATTTGAGATGGGGAGAGAGAACACAAGCAGGGGGAGGGGCAGAGGGAGAACTCCTGGGCTCGACCCCAGGACTCTGGGACTATGGCCCCAGTCAAAGGCTAGCCACCCAACCTACTGAACCACCCAAGCGCCCCTAAAACCACCTTTTGCACCAAAGGCGTCTCAAGAACGTTTTCTGGCTGTCAGCTCTGGACCTCACCCCACCGAACCTCACCTACATTCCAAAAATGACCATTAGTCTCCTTACGTTCCCTTATCTATCTCTGGTTTTGTAAGCCTGAGTGTTTCTCCGCTGCTAGGAGTTGTATGAGCCTGGTCACGTAGTCTCCTGCGTGAGTCTGGTTGGGGGAGTCAGAGGGCCTCCTGTCTCTCTTGGCTAGACCTTTTTGTTTTTGTTTTTTTTAAAGATTTTATTTATTTATTTGACAGACAGAGATCACAAGTAGGCAGAGAGGCAGGCAGAGAGAGGAGGGAGCAGGCCCCTGTTGAGCAGAGAGCCCGATGTGATGCGGGGCTTGATCCCAGAACCCTGAGCCCAAGACAGAGGCTTTAACCCACTGAGCCACCCAGGCGCCCCTTGGCTAGACTTTTGATGAGGGAGTGGAAGGCTAGCTAAAAACAAAGCAGAAGCTGCTCCACCCCCTACTCCTGGGTGGGACAGGTGTGACATTCTTCCAGGAATCTCCCAGCTACCTTAATGTTAATCCCTTGCTAGAGGGGAAAACAGCCTTGAAACCTGCAAGGCCTCTGATTATCTTGTTGTTCTCTCTGGCATTATCTTGGAGGTCCACTTTAGCATATAAAAGTTTTTTGTTTTTTTTTTTAAGATTGTATTTATTTATTAGAGAGAGCAAGCACGCGAGCAGGGGGCGCTGTAGGCGTAAGGAGAGTGGCCGGATGTGGGCTCCATCCCAGGACCCTAGGATCATGACCTGAGCTGAAGCTAGACGCTAAACTGGTTGAGCCAGCCAGGCGCCCCAAACCTCCCTTTCCCTTACTTGCCCCAACTCCCTGAGTATATAATCAACCATTCCTCAAGACTCTGGGGCAGTCGCTCTTCCTGCACACCGGGCCTGTCCCCGTGCTTCAGTAAACCACCGTTTTGCACCAGACATGTCTCAAGAATTCTTTCTTGGTGGTCGGCTCCGGATCCCAGCCTGCCGAACCTCCCCTGTATTCCAAAACCACATACCTTCACGGCTTCCCTACTCACGGGACAGGACCTGTGGGCAGAAAGAGTTAAGGTGGATTGTGAGGAGTGACTGATGGTATCTGTCTTCATTAGTAGAGGTTAGGGTTACCGCGAGTCTGCAAGGAATCTGGAGGCAAGGCTTTCAGGACCTCCAGGGGCCTGCTGCTGCCAAGATAAGGTACTTTTAAACTTTAAGGGACTAAGGCAGCCAGGAGTTCCTTGAGGAAGGTCATACTCTGCAGGTTTCTGGAATCTCTCCGTGGGCTGCAAGCTTTAACAAGATTTTAATTTAAGCTGCATTTCTTTTGCTTTTGTTTCCCACATGGACACTGTCTTGTTGAACTGGAGCCAGTGTCCCCCTCTTTGAGGCCACTTCCCCTAGCCTGCCTTGGTGCCCCAACCTGAAGGGCGGGATGAGATATTCAGATCAGGTACCATCCCTCCAGCCGGCCTCAGAGCTGCTGCCTGCTGGTCGCTTACTTTATGCTCTGTTAGTAAGGATTCACTGTGAATCCTTACTGTGGCAGGTGACAGCCCATCCCAAATTGGCTGAAGCAAAAGGAGGACTGATGGGCTAAGAGGACTCAGAAGATGAGAACCCTGAAAAGAATAAGACGGGGAAGTGGGGGAGGAGTGTTTGCTCAGAAAGGAAGCTGGTGTTATTACCAGAAGGGGAGGTTGCTTAACACCTATCCACCCTTCTGAATCCATTTTCCTCCCTGTAGCTTAAATGTCCTCATTAACCAAAGTATATCTGAAATGTAAATATAATCCTGAGTTTGAACTGGATCTCTGGAGCCCTAAGAAGGCTCCTTGTTGACTCAAATACACATTCATAGGTGTTCTTTTGGAGCGGGGGTGGGGGGGTTGGGGGGCTGCACTGCATTAAAATTCCATTATGGGGCTCCTGGGTGGCTCAGTGGGTTAAGCCTCTGCCTTCAGCTCAGGTCATGATCTCAGGGTCATGGGATCAAGCCCTGAATGGGGTTCTCTGCTCAGCAGGGAGCCTTTTTCTCCTTCTCTCTCTGCCTGCCTCTCTGCCTACTTGTGATCTCTGTCTGTCAAATAAATAAAATCTTAAAAAACACTCCATTAATAGAAATGAAAATTAAAGGAATGACCATCCAAAAACCCGTGCCCCTCAATCCAGTCCAACTCTTTGTTGGGGGTGGGGGAAGGTCTAGCAACTATTATTCATAGATCAGTGTATACTCTAAGTCATACAGTTGCTAACTTGAATTTTAATTTTCTTCAGGGAGAACATTTTGTAGATCCTGGGTCAAGAGTGAGTTACTGCTTACATCAGGAATAAAGACTCCAGCATATTCCAAAGGCTTTGCTTATTTGTTCCTTTGCTTTGTCTTCATCTTTTTTTTTTCATTTTCATTCTCCTCATTTTACAGGGTCATAATCCATTAAAAAAAAAAAAAGATTTTCCTGAGATTTCCACTCTCCTGGAGTGCTTCAGTTTTTCTTAGCATAAGTGAGCATAGGGGAATTTGACAGAGTTGGGTCTTTGGCTGACAAGTCTGGTAAAACACTCAAAATTTCTGGAGTAAATAGTTTTGTTTTGTTTTAAGATTTTATTTATTTATTTGACAGACAGAGATCACATGTTGGCAGAGAAGCAGGCAGAGAGAGAGGCGGGAAAGCAGGCTCCCTGCTGAGCAGAGAGCCCAAAGCAGGACACTATCCCAGGACCCTGGGATCATGACCCAAGCCAGAGGCAGAGGCTTTAACCCACTGAGCCACCCAGGCGCCCCTGGATTAAATAGTTTTAAAAGGATCAGTGGTAAATAACCCTGTGAATGCCTAAGTGATAAGAGCTCTAAGTGCACCTTTTGTTCTAACGAGGTGGGTGCATCCTGGGTGCTCTTGGATGGGCTCCTGGATGGAGGCTGCTTACTAGAAAGGTCAAGCCATGACTAGAAGGTTGGAATTTTCAGCCCCACCTTTCATTCTCCAGACAGAGGAGGGGAAATAGAAATGAAGTTAATAATTAACCAAGCCTACCTGAGGACGCCTCCATGAATATCCCAGCACTTTAATGTTCAGGAAGCTTCCAGGTGAGAGAACACATCCGTAATGGGAGATGACAGAGCAACTCCATGAGGATGGAAGCTTCTTGTTTTTTATTATTTTATTTTATTAACATACAATGTGCTACTTGTTGCAGGGATACAGGTCTGTGATTCATCAGTCTTACATACTTCACAGCACTCAGCATAGCACATACCCTTTCCAGTGTCCATCCCCCAGACACTGCCCCCGTCCTTCGTCCTTCCCCTCACCCCCCAGCAACCCTCAGTTTGTTTCCTGACATTAAGAGTCTCTTATGGTTTGTCTCCCTTTCAGGTTTCATCTTGTTTCTTTTTTTTCTTTCTTCCCCTATGATCCTCTTGTCTTGTTTCTCAAATTCCTGTATTAGTGAAATCATATGATAATTTTCTTTCTCTGATTGAATTATTTCATGTAGCATAATACCCTCTAGTTCTGTCCACATCATTGCAAAGGCAAGATTTTAATTTTTTGATGGCTGCATAATATTCCATTTGTGTGTGTGTGTGTGTGTGTGTGTGTTTGTGTGTGTGTGTGTACCTACCGCATCTTTTTTTAAAAAAGATTTTATTTATTTATTTGAATCAGAGAGGGATCACAAGTAGGCAGAGAGGCAGGCAGAGAGAGAGGGGGAAGCAGGCTCCCCACTGAGCACAGTCTGATGTGGGACTCAAACCCAGGACCCTGAGATGATGACCTAAGCTGAAGGCAGAGGCTTAACCCACTGAGCCACCCAGGTACCCCCATACCACGTCATTTTTATCCATCTGTTGATGGACATCTAGGTTCTTTCCATAGTTTAGCTATTGCGGACATTGCTGCTATAAACATTCAGGTTCATGTGTCCCTTCGGATCACTACATTTGTGTCTTTAGGGTACATACCCAGTAGTGTGATTGCTGGGTCATAGGGTAGCTCTATTTTCAACTTTTTGAGGAACTTCCATGCTGTTTTCCAGAGTGGCTGCACCAGTTAGCATTCCCACCAATAGTATAGGAGCGTTCTGCTTTCTCCGCATCACCAATGCCTGTTGTTTTCTGACTGGTTAATTTTAGCCATTCTGACTGGTGTGAGGTGGTATCTCACTGTGGATTTGATTTGTATTTCCCTGATGCCAACTGATGTTGAGCACTTTTTCATGTGTCTGTTGGCCATCTGGATGTCTTCTCTGTAGAAATGTCTGTTCATTTCTTCTGCCCATGTCTTGACTGGATTATTTCTTTTTTTGGGTGTTGAGTTTGATGAGTTTTTTATATTTTGGATACTGACCCTTCATCTGGTATGCCATTTGCAAATATCTTCTATTCTGTCTGTTACCTTTTGGTTTGTTGAGTGTTTCCTTTCCTGTACAAAAGCTTTTGATCTTGGGGTGCCTGGGTGGCTCAGTGGGCTAAAGCCTCTGCCTTTGGCTTCGGTGGTGATCCCAGGATCCTGGGGATGAGCCCCTCGTCAGGCTGTCTGCTCAGCAGGGAGCCTGCTTCCCTTCTTCCTCTCTCTCTGTCTGCCTCTCTGCCTGCTTGTGATCTCTGTCTGTCAAATAAATAAATAAATAAATCTTTAAAAAAAAAAAAAAAGCTTTGATCTTGATGAAGTCCCAGTAGTTCATTTTTGCCCTTGCTTCCCTTGCCTTTGGCGATGTTTCTAGAAAGAAAGTTGCTGGGGTTGAGGTTGAAGAGGTTGCTGCCTATGTTCTCCTCAAGGATCTTGATGGATTCCTGTCTTACATTGAGGTCCTTCATCCATTTTGAGTCTATTTTTGTGTGTGGTGTAAGGAAATGGTCCAGTTTCATTCTTCTGCATTTGGCTGTCCCAATTTTCCCAACACCATTTGTTGAAGAGACTGTCTTTTCTCCATTGGATATTTTTTCCTGCTTTGCCAAAGAGGAGTTGAACATAGAGTCGAGGGTCCAGTTCTTGGCCCTCTATTCTGTTCCACTGAGCTATGTGTCTTTTTTTTTAGATTTTCTTTCTTTCTTTCTTTCTTTCTTTCTTTCTTTCTTTCTTTCTTTCTTTCTTTCTTTTTAAGATTTTATTTATTTAACAGAGAGAGAGAGAGAACAAGTAGGCAGAGAGGCAGGCAGAAAGAGAGGGGAAGCAGGCTCCCCACTGAGCCCGATGCAGGGCTCAATCCCAGGACCCTGAGATATGACCCAAGCTGAAGGCAGATGCTTAACGACGCATCTTAGGCGCCCCTAAGGAGCACACAAGCAGGGGGAGTGGCAGAGGGAGAGGGAGAAGCGAGCTCCCCCTTGAGCAGGGAGTCCAATGCGGGGCTTGATCCCAGTATCCTAGGATCATAACCTGAGCTAAAGGCAGTTGTTTAACCAACTGAGCCACCCAGGTGCCCCATAATCTGAGTGTCTGTTTTTGTGCCATACTGTTTTGACAATTAAGCTTTGTAACAGATCTTGAAGTCCAGAATAGCGATGCCACCAGATTTGCTTTTCTTTTTCAACATTCTTCTGGCTATTTAGGGTCTTCTCTGGTTCCATAAAAATTTTAGGATTATTTGTTCCATTTCTTTGAAAAAAGTTGATGGTATTTTGATAGGGATTGCATTAAATGTGTAGATTGCTACCTAGAGCATTTTCACAGTATTTGTTCTTCCAATCTATGGGCATGGAATATTTTTCCTTTTTTTGTGTCTTCCTCAGCTTTTTTCATGAGCACTTTGTAGTTTTCTGAGTACAGACTCTTTGCCTCTTTGGTTAGGTTTATAACTAGGTATCTTATGGTTTTAGGTGCAGTTGTAAATGGGGTTGACTCCTTAATTTCTCTTTCTTCTGTCTTGCTGTTGGTGTATAGAAATGCAATTTATTTCTGTGCATTGATTTTATATCCTGACACTTTACTGAATTCCTGTATGAGTTCTAGCAGTTTTGGAGTGGAGTCTTTTGGGTTTTGCACATAAAGTATTATATCATCTGCAAAGAGTGAGAGTTTGACTACTTCTTCACTGATTCGGATGCCTATTATTTCATTTTGTTGTCTGATTGCCAAGGCTAGGACTTCTAGTACTATGTTGAATAGCAGTGGTAATAATGGACATCCCTGCCGTGTTCCTGACCTCAGGGGAAAAGTTCTCAATTTTTCACCATTGAAAATGATTCGCTATGGGTTTTTCATAAATAGCTTTGATGATATTGAGGTATGTACCCTCTATGCCTACAACTGTGAAGAGTTTTGATCAAGAAAGGATGCTGTACTTCGTCAAATGCTTTTTCTGCATCTATTGAGAGGATCATATGGCTCTTGTTTTTTCTTTTATTAATGTATTATATGACACTGATTAATTTGCGGATGTTGACCCAGTGTTGCAGCCCAGGAATAAATCCCACTTGGTCTTCGTGAGTAATCCTTTTAAAATGCACTGTTGGGGACACCTGGGTGGCTCAGTGGGTTAAGCCTCTGTCTTTGGCTCAGGTCATGATCCCAGGGTCTTGGGATCAAGCCCCACATTGGGCTCTCTTCTCAGCAGGGAGCCTGCTTCCCACTCTCTCTCTGACTGCCTCTCTGCCTACTTGTGATCTCTCTCTGTGTCAAATAAATAAACAAAAATCTTAAAAAAAAAAGATATTGCACAATTTAAAAAAATAAAATAAAATGTACTGTTGGATCCTGTTAGCTAGTGTTTTTTTTTTTTTCAGATTTTTTTTTTTTTT